>NC_056737.1:890813250-890930750 GCF_019279795.1 Protopterus annectens
CTACCTGGGCTCGCTCACGTACACTACGCACGTGTCTGTGATTCCGGTGCACTCTCATTAATATGTATATGGCGCTACTGCGCCAGATATTCCATGCACTGCCGGCGCAGGCCTTACGCCGGCCTTGCGCCGAGCTTCATGAATCCCGGGGAATGTTTGTATGCATGTAATTAATCTCACTGTTTCAAATGTTTTCTCTCACCTTATTTCCTTGAACATCTTTCTTATAATGTATTATATAAATTATACACATTTTAATTTAGTTTCCATTTTATTCATTCTTTCCTTTTATTAAACACATACATACAACATAGAACTAAAATGTTATTAGGAATTAAAGAAACAGCACAGATGAACAAATAGATTACAACAGCTGATAGAAAATTATGTAATAAAGGATTATATCACTTTCAGGCATTGTAAAAGACTGTAAGATTACATTTACTGACTACCTGAAAAATAAAATGGCAATCATTTGAAATATTGGTACCTGCTAGAGATAGTCCTGAAATATGGAGACTGAATGGTTGAAACATCAGACTTAAATATAGTAAGTCTGAGATGCCATTTCTTGGAATGTTTCCTTTTCTCTGAGGTTCTGTGGTATGGTGAGCTCAAAAATTGGTATATATCTGCACACACACATACACACACATACACACACACACACACACACACACACACACACACACACACACACACACACACACACACACACACACACACACATATATATATATATATATATACACACACAAACACACACACACACACACACATGCATATATATAGATATATATATATATATATATAAATATATATATATATATATATATATATATATATATATATATATATATATATATATATATATATATATATATATATATATATATATATATATATATATATATATATATATATATATATATATATATATATATATATAAATTCGGGAGGTGCAGGGGGGGACTTGCCCCCACTGAAAAAAGAAGTTTAAAGGAGAAGAACAATTTTCGAGATTCACTGTTCTGTATTTTTGCTCTTTTTTGTCGGCTTGTCAGCACTCATCATTTTGAGTGCTGACATTTCAATAGGGAGCCAGATAAAATGCCTAACATGATGTATAGCTGTCAAAGAAAATTCAGCAGTCTATACTTGTTTCAGTTATACTTTACAAGGAAGGCTTACCTGTAAGCCCACTTGTCTGCAAGCTGAGCAGGGGTGGATTGACAGGTTCCTACTGCTATTTAGGTCAAGTACTGCACTTTTCCCTCACTTCACGGCAGTGGCTCACAGCATACAGTTGTACGGTTGTTGTGGCATAATGGAAGAAAGGAACCTGCTGTCAGTGGCAGAATGGGTAAGTCCTAAAACTGATTCTGTTCACCACTACCTTATTTTGGTATTAAAAAAATACAAAATACATAGTATGTATGGATAGGTAAGTCACAAGTGATAATTCAGGTCTAGGGTCAGGATGTTCATTTGTTATTTTGATGCCAACTCAAAAAAAGTCCCACAAAAAAACAAATGCTAAATATTTGGGAGCAATGGGTTAGTGTGGGACAGGTGGTATTGCGTCCCGGCTACACTGATGTTACAGAATGCCTTAATATATTATCTAACATATGTGCTATGCCTCATAAAATTTGGGGTTTTCTGCTAATAGCTATGCCCTGCAGTCAGTAAATAAAGATATACATTAAGTTATAGACTTTATATCACCAGAAAATGCATGCTAAAATCTTGCTACGCTAACAATCTTATAAGTTAGTAACAGTACGTTAAATGGGAGATGTTTCACCGGCAATTATTTATGGGATCTTTTCACACTCCATTATTTTAGTATTTGTCTATATTGGTTTGTAACAGGTTAAATGTAAGGTGGGGACTTTTTGATACAGTGTGTTACTTGGGATGGGTGTGCAGAGGTCTTTTCAGGAGGGTATAGTTGTTATACAGTAGGCTAAGGAGGTCTGTATAACAAAAAAAAAGCAGTGGCTAGGTAAAGTAAAGTTTTCAATTATAGGCACAAAAGGTACTAAGGGACTGTATGTATATGGAGGGCATTCGATGGCTTGTGGGGGTGTGTCATGTGGTCTTCTTGTGTGTTTATATCTGAATGGGGGCAGTGCTGGTTGTCTCTCTCTGTAATGGGTCCCTACGCTGGTGGTGGTTTGATTTTTGGGGTGGTAGGGAATTGGGGTCATCATTCATATAGCTAATTTCTGGAAAGAGGATCATACTCTAGTTTAACTTTCCCCTTCAGTTGTGTTGCAAAGATTCCATTCAGTGCAAAAAAAATCATGATGGCATTCTGGAACCCTTGCAATAGCAGTGCACTCAGAGCCATGATGCAGTTTTGGTGCTTTCTTTTGGTGGTTAATTATTATTTATGATTCTCTGAGTGAGTTCTTCCCTTGTTTATTTAACTTGGTCAGAAGTTTGTGACTTCAACTGTTTAGTTTATTTGGGATGATTTGTGGACAGACAAGTATGGCAAGCAATTATAATTAAGTGTTATTTATAAAAAAGAACCATAAAATATAATAATAAAAGTAATAGATGGTTCATCTTAAGTAAGGAGGTATTTTAACCAGTTAGTATTAAGAGACAATGAGGTCCTATTTCTTTAGCAGGCTAATAGTTTGTAATTTGATCTAATAATAATATTTTTTTTTATCTAGACTTTTAACCCCTTAATTCTATTTGCAGGTCCCCTTTCTTTCCTGATTCTCAAAGACTGATGGCTTTGTTTAGCCCAAGAGATTCCGGGTCTTTTTCTGGAGTTAGAATTGGCCCAGATGCAGGACCAAGTTTGTTTGGGAGAAAATGAACATTGACTACGATGGAAGATGAGTCGACACCAGGGTCCAACACTTAGGAAAGCAAAGAGAAAGGCTAGAAATGCTGTTCCAGCTACAGGAAAGAACATGGCAGCCCTAAGGGATGGCACAGCTGTCTCCAAAGGTAATGTCAGAAGTGAGGAGTCTGTAATGAATATTGGTGAAAGGGAGCCGGCAGTGGAGGAATATCTTGATGAGTTTATCAATTTTCTTCTGCAGGAGGGTAGCGTGAGGTATTTGACATAGTTTGTTGCCATGTATGCATTGCCTAATAATCTCCCTGGAAGTCTCCCCTAAGCCTCCCCCATCTTTCCCTGTATAAACCCAACAGTCAGAAGTCATCCCTCATGGTTCTGATATTGAATCTTTTTTTTGGCTGACCCTGACCTCAACATTACCCATTTTTGTCACCCATGCCTCTCATCAACTCTTCTGGTACTACAGTTCTGGGTTCTCACATTACCAGTCAAAAGCAAAAGAAAGAGCCAGCAAACAGTGACTGGAGAAATAAAAATATTTGTATTAAATAAGCATATTCACAGCAAAATACAGACCGGTTTCGGCTGGCAAAGCACAGCCTTTCTCAGTGTACAAAAAATCACAAAATACACAGCTGTTTTTAACTAATATGCAAGCAGTCTATTGGTCAAAACTTAAAGATGTTCATTAAGCCCAGGGGGGAATAACCCTCCCAGTCTGATGATCCATTTCTTTTCCTTAACATTTAATATAGAATGCAATCCTGTTTTCAGCTGTGTATTTTGTGATTTTTTGTACACTGATGAAGGCTGTGCTTTGACAGCCGAAACCGGTCTGTATTTTGCCTTGAATATGCTTATTTAATACAAATATTTTTATTTCTCCAGTCACTGTTTGCTGGCTCTTTCTTTTGCTTTTGACCGGTATTGTTTTTTTGAGCCGTGCAATTGCCTACGCGCAGGAGGTTCGTTGATTGTGTTCTCACATTACCACCCACATCCCTATAGGCATCTAAGATAAAATCAGTTGAGGGGATTTCATCTGTGTATTTGACTTATTTGAAAATGAATGTAATAAAATCGGTAGAGGGGGATTTCACCTATGTATCTGACTTATTTGAAAATGAATGTATTTATCATATAATTGATGCTGATAACCCTGGGTGACAGGACTTAATGGCAGCCTTAGCAGTGATAGGGAAGAAAGCTTCAGCCAAGTGTATGGCTAGGAAATGGGACATGTGGTCATTAGGTTTTATGGTGTTTATAGCTATCATCATGGAAAAGGATCCCCGTCAGGCCTTGCCTTTGCTTGTCAATTTTTTGTGTCTATCAGGGAAGTACATCATGTTAAAGGGGGTACAGCATGGTCATCTTACATTCAGAGGTTTAGGAAATTGAAAGCAATGGACAAATATAACAAATGGGAGCAAAGGCATCCTGATATTTAGCTAAGTGCATTGTAGGATAATTCTAATACTCTGCAGAATGAAGGCTCCACCAGAAGTCCAGTTGAAGGTACATTTTGCTGGGCATTCAACAGTGGAAAATGCTTCTGGCCTTCTTGTAAGATCCCTCTTTTATACACTTCTTGTGGTAAAGTGCCCCCATCCATTAGATACTGGTCTAAGTCAAGCCACTCAGCTTTTAGTAACTTGGCCACAGATCAAGAAAATAGCATAGCCTTCTTGTAGAATAACCTGATCAGGAGAAATTATCTTTTTTGCCAGTCAACAGTTATTGTGTCACAGGGTCAGTCTAGGGAGCAGGAATTCTCACACCCAAGGTTAAGCTAGATAAATTGGTGCAGTCATGGCAGCTTACCCCAATTCTGAAGCTGAGTATTTCTTATTGAAGGTCTTGCTAATGGTTTCAGGATTGGTTCTTTGGTTACTTAAGATTGTAGATCAGTTAAGAATCTGTTATCAATCAAGGGTCATGTGGGTATTGCCTTCCATCTAATTAAAAAAAAGTATTACCTGTTAGGATGTTGGGCCCCTTTTTGTAACCTCACAGGCCTTCTTTCAAAATCTCCTTGATAGGATTAGTCCCTAAAAAAGAAGGAGGGAGAACTTAGATTGATCCACCACTTTTTTCATCCAGTTGGGGCATCTGTCAATCTACACATAGAGATTGCTGAAGGATAATATATGCCTGGCTTACAAGGCATTCACACACGCCCACACTTATGAATCTCCTGCATATCCATAAGTCAAAGCGTACCAGAATACAAGGTCTAAGGAACTTAATTTTGTCTGTGACTTAAACAGAACATGATGGACAGACAGATATGTGTCCCAGAGACTGCCCTTCTTGTGGAACAGGTTTCCCATCCATGTGAAGTTGAGTTTATCTATTACTCAATTTAAGTGCAACCTAGACCAGTGGATGGGGAATAGGAAATATACACCTGGTCTGGCACCCATGTCCCTTATGGACAGGGGTAGCTTCAATTACCTGGCTCTCAATGTTCTATTTGGATACAGGATGCCAATAATCTTTTGGGCAAACTTGGCTAGGCTTAGAAAGGGTCACTGGATCATTAGCCTAGTAACAATCTATGAATCTATGTAAATTAGTTATCCAATCAGCTTTTCAACAGCTTCCAGTCAGAAAAGAAGACTGACATTTTAACATCAAATTATTATTCATCAAAATAAGTTAATACCAGGCTGCCTGGTATTTCTTTTGATTCTCACTAGCTATAAATGCTTAACAAGATCAGTGACTAGCCCTTGTCTTGAAGCTCATTAGGTTTTACACCCAGGCTAATGATAACAGAAGATCATATGTTAGTGAGATCTACCCCCCAAACAGACACTTGGTGTCAAGTTCCATCATAGACACAGTAGAGCAGCATTTGGTGGCTGCTCTTCTCTGAATAAAGCAAAATATCACCAGCTACCAGAAGTACTGGTATGTAAGACTGACATCTTAGGAAAACATTAGGGGAACACCCCACACTCTAGTTAAAATTCTCCTTCACTGTAACTGAAGGCTCCAGCATATCATTGCTGGAGCCTTGGTGTACCCTGACAGAGTGCTCTTCAAACTATCTGGAGATATACAGAGCTAAGTATATTTTTCTGGCACTTCAGAGTTGTGTACTGTTAATTGTTGCTTGACTAATATTTATATAATTGCTGGCTGACTTCAGAGTAGTGCACTATTTTTGCTTCACTGTATAGTTTTTTCAGATCTCTGCTGTAGGTGTTGGTTTTCCCCTACCCATCCTCCCTATTCCTGTCTTGTTTAAATTTGGAGGCTTTTGCAGTTGCACTGTAGATTTGATCTGGGACACTCCCCCCAGTCCCATCTCTTTACCTCATTCTACCTAATAGACTCCTTCTGCACTTGTTTTTAGTCTTTTTTAATTTAATTGCATTTTTTAAACCATTTGGTCTAACATTGCTACATACTCAAGTGTGCTAGCTTGTATTGCATTTGAATTGTTTTTACTGCTGTTTTAGCTACTTTTCTGTATAAAAAAAAATCTAAGCCTGTTTCCTACCTTTCCTGTAACTAGTGAAGTCCAGATTCAGATTTGCTGTATCCAAGACTGTATGTAAGCTTCTGAGCCCCCCAAGCTTTCTGTGTTGGTGGGAAGCCTCCTAGCTTATCAGTGGGAGTGGTAAGCACTAAGTAACCTATCTACCACATAAGGAGTGGTTCTGGCCCAGAAATTGTAGTAGTTGTCCGTTTGGGCAGTTTTTCCATCTCTCTCAACTTTCTCAGTTAAAAGCCCGCATTGGCACTCGTTTCCCACCTTTCCTGTAACTAGTTTAGTCCAGATACAGATACAGATTCTTAGTTTTAGCACTTGAATTTGCTTATTCGTGATCAGCACTTGTTCAAAACTTGTTGTAAATAACCTACTAATTACTACAGCACTCAACCTTCCTCATTCCCTAGAGGAAAACAGTTTTTGTACTTACTTTCCTCACTTGCTTAGAGAAAAACAGCTCTTGTACTCACGTTCCTCATTTGTCTAGAGGAAAATAGTTTTTTTATTCAGGCATGTCAAAGGGTCAGCTCCCAGTGTTGTCTCCTGTCTATCTGATGAATCTGGGCATCTTGGGGCAATGTAGCAATTGCCTCATGTACACAGACAACCCTCTCCTCCTACCACCCAACACTACAACCTGTGAGAGATGCACTTATCTAGCCAAACTGGAGTTAAAGCTCTCTCCAACCAAGACTTAACTTGACAGTCAAGAGGAGAAGGTAAACACTTGCACCACCCCACACTCATCACATAGTCTCACTAAATCTACACCACCTAAATCCACACATAGAAACACAAAAACATTCACGGAGACTTTCAATAATAATCTGCTCAAGCAACAGAGACCTCCAAAGCAGAAATCCAAGCAACCTCCACCATAGCCCACAGACTCAGTGTGCCATTCAACCACAGCCAATAAGGCAAAAGAACATACCCAACACACACTAGTCATAGGTGACTCTATAGTCAGGCACACTGATGTCCCACTCACCAGGCTGAACAAGGAGAAGGTTACTGTTAGCTGCCTGTCAGTGCCAGGAACCACCACATAACCCATGCACTCAGGTCACTCCACAACAAGTACAAATATGACTCTGTCATTGTCCATGTTGGTGTGAATGACCTGAGATGTACCTCCCTGGACTACATGAAAAGAGACATGGAAGAGCTCTCCAATCTTGTAGCCCAGGCAGGTATGACACTAGCCCTGAGTAGCATTCTGCAATCACCCAGAATGATACTACAGTACAAGGATAAAATGATTGACTTCAACAATTGGCTAAGCTTCTGGTGTCATTCTAAAGGGATCCAGTATCTGTCTGCCTAGGATGACATGGTCGACAGACCATGATGCTTTGCCAGAGATGGCCTGCACCTGTCATCCCTGGGATTCCGAATACTGGCTAAGGTTCTTGCCGCCCCTATAGTGCCCTTTTTAGGCAAGGTTCAAATGAGAAATTCACCACTGTAACAGGATCAGGTAAGCAAAAACTGGGGGTGATGCTACTCAGTGCTAGAAGTCTAAATCTCAAAATGCACTCACTCGAGGCACTCCTTAAAATGGAGAACATTGATATCTGTGCAGTGACTGAGACCTGGTTCAAGGCTCTAGAGAGCACCCCTGCACTACCAGGCTATAACTCATACCACACTTTTTGGCCATGTAACCTGGACCGGAACACCAAAGGTGGAGGTGTGTCCATATTCATTAAGGATATCCACACCTCCAGGCTAGTTGCTCAGCATAATGCAGCCGAGGTTATCCAAGTGCAACTAGATCTGGGCAAAACTGCAATCCAAATAGTAGCTTGCTACAGATCCCCCACCATGCCCCAGGATTCCCACTCCTCTTTTCTTGATGTACTGGAAAATATTAGGGTTCACCCAAACACCCTAATAATGGGCGATTTCAACTACCCCACCATTAACTGGGAAAACTACTCATGTACCAACTCCTTCGCTCAACGCTTTCTGGAATTCATAAACTCCAGTGCCCTGGATCAACTTATCCCCACCCACACCAGGGGCAACAATATCCTAGATCTAGTCATGACCAACATGACTGACCAGTGTTCCATACCTGAAGTCAACATCTCATTGGTCCAATCTGACCATAAGCTAATTACCCTTGATATCCACATCCTGTCCCCACACCCCATTAAGGAAACCACAGTAAAAAATTTCTCCAAAGCCAACTTCATGCTTCTTAAGACAGACGTGGTGAACTTCATTACACCCATGCAGATGGACAATACAGTTATGATGACTGAATCCTACACAATTGCACTTTATAAGCACTTACATGAGTGCATGGATTGTGCTATCTTAAACAGAACCAAGACGCTATCCTCCAAAAAAAGGAAGCCAATCTGGTGGTCCCCTGCAATAAACAAACGTACAACAGAAGGAAGAAACTGTTGCAAAAGAGAGTAAAATCCCATGAGTGGAGGGAGTTCTCTGTTCAGTCTCAGTAAGAAGCTGCAGTCCCTGATAAAATCCTCCAAAGCTAGTTACAAAAACAAAATTGCCGTTGATTCTAAAGACAACCACAAAGCATTCTATAGCTATGTCAAGAATCTCAATGGCAACACTCAGATCTGCTCTGAGTTACAGCACAATGGCACTAAATATACAGACCCAAATGATATTTCCAACAACCTGGCAGATAGGTTCAGTGCTAACTTTGCCCCTTCTCACCTCCTAAAGAGCCCATCTCTATACCGGAAGAATGCAAAGTTCCTGTAATCACGGCTGCACAGGTAAAAAACACACTCTCCAAAGCCAAGGACACAGTATCCATGGGACCAGACAACATCCCAGGCTGTGTTCTACATGAACTACAGAATGAACTGGCACCCCACCTAAGTGCCATGTTCAGTCATAGCCTTACCTCAGGTTTTGTGCCCACTGAATGGCACACAGCGACGGTTATCCCACTCCACAAGGGACGAGCCACCACGGACCCCGAGAACTACCACCCCATTAGCCTGACGAGCCTGGTCTGCAAGGCCATGGAACATATCATCAAGGAACTTATAAACAAGGATATTGGTAATCTCCAAACCCTGGACCCCACCCTGTTCGGGTTTGTAAAAGGTAGATCATGTCTCCTAAACCTGATAGACTTCTTTGAAGCAGTCACTAAAGCTGTAGACAAGGGTAAGGTGGTTCATACAGCCTATCTAGATCTTGCCAAGGCTTTCAACACCAACCCCCACTCTGAAATTATAGATAAACTCGCTAAACTAGGTATAAATCCCTATGTCACAAGATGGGTTGCCAACTGGCTCACTGACAGAACCCACTCTGTGAAAGTAGAAGACTCCAAATCTGACTTCAGACCAGTAACAAGTGAAGTACCACAGGGTTCAGTCCTGCGTCCTCTCCTGTTTGGTATCTACTTCTCTGAAGTACAGGCTAACACAGATGACTGCAAACTAGGAGCCATAATCGAAACTCCTAACGATGTGGACATCCTACAAAAGGGCCTCCCTGAGACAGATGCCTAGTGTCAAAGCCATGGCCTCAAGCTCAATGACAAAAAGTGCATTGTCATCCCCTTTGGAAAAACTCTGTACCCATGAACTACAACATAGGCGGTAGTATACTTAACACCAAAAGTGTGATAAGAGACCTTGGGACAGAGGTGGACAGTAGTCTCTCCTTTGATAATCACATTGCCACAGTAGTCAGGAAATCCTTCTACGTGGCACACCTCATCACAAAAGGTTTCTCATCCAGAAAAGCAGAGGTCATTGTTCCCCTCTACTCATCACTCATTAGACCCATTATAGAGTACAACGCCCCTTTTGGTATGTACCTCACAAGACATCTACAACAACTGGAAATGCTGCAGAAATACCTCACAAAGAGGATTACTGGCCTCAAACAGATGCCCTATGCAGACCATGTCACAAAACTCCAGCTTTACTCCGTTGCATATCACCTACTCAGAGGTGATCTCTGCCTAACATACAAAGCTATGTCAAACCCAGAGCTGTTGGACATGCTCCACTTAAAGAAGTCCCAAGCCCTCCGAGTTATACATTCTAGGGACCTAAACCTCGTCACCACAATAAACAGAACATGCTGGAGGGATAGATTCCTGTCCCAGAGACTTCCCATACTCTGGAATAAACTACCTATTTATATCAAACAAAGCTCCTCATTAGTACTCTTCAAGAAAAACCTTGATGATTGGATAAGAAATAGGAAATTCACCCCGGGGATCACTTCTGTGGCTCTGCTCGACAGTGGCACAGGAAAATAATTTTCTTGGGTGGCAATAGCCAGGGTACCTTTTTGGCTGGGCTTGTATAGGCCCTAGGGACGATAGCCTAATACCTACATATGAACCAATGAACTGTCACTCTTACAACTAATAATACAATGTTCTGAAATGGTCCATGCATCCAAATGGTTACCAGGTGAATGTATTTAAAATTAACTGAAAATATTTTATTATTGCAGAATGGCTAACTTAACAGAATGAGAAGCAAAGGAAGAAAAAGATAAGATCGCACAGATCAAGATTATGGAGTATAATTTACAGAAAAGTTTCCGGTTGTGAATCAATTAAAAGAGGTAATGGGCTATGCGGTTTATCTTTATATTGTCGATCCCGATATGGGCGACACGACTTCCGTGAATGCTGAAATGTGAACGTCTCCAACGTCAAATTCCAAATATGCAAATGGAAAAACCTCGACCCTTTTTGACCCATGGTAGCATTGGTGTGGAGGTGTTGCACGGCCGGAAATGTCGAATGTCGAATGTTTTTCAATGTTTAAAATTTTTAGCGGTTTTGGTTCGTGCAAACCACGTCGATAAAGTGGCTGTTCGACAAAGTGTGATTGACGATTTAAAGGTAAACCAGGCTATGCATCTTTAGGTATAGGATATGATATTCTTGTATATGTACAGTTTTTGGCACAGGCTCTAAATGTCTGTTTCACTTGTATAAAAATGTATAATTAGTAAAGATATACTATGTAGTTTTTCCCAACATTAATAAGGTACCCAACAGAGAATTACTGTGTTATATTCTGTAATTCATATATTTATGGCTGGGGCAGTAAAAAAATATTTTGGAAGAATATTTTAGTTATCTTCTTTACTGACTCTGTAATAATGGTTAAATACACACTGGTGATATTTTAGGGAGTACTAAAACATGGATACTACAACTGCAGATACACACAGTTAGGTGATGATTATGTCTTGCTTCTACACAAGAATCTTAACATGGTCTACTAGGAACTCAGCTGTGAAATGAGGCAATGAATTAAGTTAAATTATGCAGGCACACATTAGAAGCAGGATAAAGACAAAAACATGGTGCAGTGGAGTGACAATATTATGAGTCACTAAGTCCATTTCCTTGTTAAGGTAAACAGTACTGGACAATAAAACTCACTATGTATATAACAAAATGGAATTATTTTTTTTTTTTTGCCTGCTGAGTAATCAGATGCCTCATCCTAATCTATTATGTGCTATCAGTATTCCATAAAGTTATCTGGATTACTTTACAGATATGCTAAGATGACCCCAACCAGATATATGTTTGTGGGTTCATAGAGGAGTAGTAAGCTTGCTGCTTTTGAGGGCCATTTTAAGCCTAGCCATCTTTTCTCTTTTTTGCTTACATTAACCTATCCCATTTGGTCAGAGATTGGTCTTACCCATCTGATGGTTGATAATTATATATCACACGTAATGAGAATAAATAAGATCAAACCATAGATAATTTGAGGGGACCTATGCAGGGGACAATGCATTTAGGAGCTGTCTCTGTTCATTAGTAATACAGGGGCAGTCCTGGGGTAATCTTTGATTCTACCTCTTTTCGCTATTGTTCCTGTTGTGTTACAGAAGATGGTGATATTTAGACATTTGGTTAAATAAAAGTGCATTATGGATACGCATATCAATCTGCCTTCTGATTTCTGACTTGTGTTGTGTCTGAAAAGGGTCCCTTGACCATGCCACCAGTCTGATTATCAAATTAAGTGAAATAAAAGAAAACTAATGAAAACAGAAGGTAATGAGGAGAAAGTATATCAAGTGAAAATCAAGGCAATATGCCAGTAGCACAAAGAATGGTCACTGTAGGTTTATATGTATGAGTCAGAACAATGCAGGAGAGAAAAACAGGAAGGACAAGCAAGCCACCAAAGAGATATGGAAGAGTAGAGCAGTATAACAATGATAGAAAGAAAAAAGAAAGATAAATGCATGCCTAAATTCTCATATTGAAGGAAGACTAGGGAAGATGATGAGAGGTCTTCAGTGAAATAAAGATCAAGGTCCAGAAAAAATGCTTCCTAGGGATGTAAAAGCATCGGTAGTCATGTCAGATGACCCTCAGGCTAATCTGTAGTTTCTCATCCTGAGTGAATCCACAGGATTGGAGGCCACTGATACTGGTTCCTTTGCATAAAGTTGGATCTAAGAAGTGTGACTTAAATGCTGACAGTTTCCCTTCCCTTCCATTCCAGGGGTGATCATGGAGGATATTCTACATGATAAGCTGCAGGGATTCCTGTATTTGGTGTTAGAGCCAAATGCTGATAAAATGATTGTAACTTCTAGCATGCACTAGAGGGATTTGCTGTTGCATGTAAAGCAGAAAGAATGAAATTCAGCACTTCTTTCATAATATTTCTTTTATTTATTTATTTATTTATTTATTTATTTATTTTTATGTAACATTTGTTGACTGGGAATGTCTGACTAGGACAGAATACAGTAGATTGCCCTATGCAGGATAAGGGGAAATATTTAAAGTATCTTGGGGTCTTGTTCACAGGTGAAGGTAGAGCGGATAGGGAGACTGATAAATAAATACTACAGAACTGGCAATACTGCAGGCATTATGGTAGTGAAGTGAATAATGAGGCATAACATTACCTCTAAATTTACTAGTCAATTCATGTTCCCATTCTCACTGGTAGTAATGACTAAGATGTTATTAATTTAGCTAATTTTTGATAGGTAGATTGGGCCAAAAGGACCATTTTTTTCCTATAACATTGCCATCCAAAAACATAATGCAATAGGTTTGAAGTAATACAGTTGAATTATGCAATTTACTAAATAGAGTTTTATTTATAAACTCAGATAATGCAATACAATGTAGTACACAACTTATTCCTGTTAATCTGGCCTCCTGAATTCAGAAAAAATAAATTCATCATTGGAATTGGCTAACAACATGATTCTTTTGTATTGTACTGACTATGATTCATCTAGTTACATCTGGACATGGTTATAACCAGATGGAAACAGTCATAACCTCATCTAGAATTTGATAAGAAATAACAAAGGTAAAGTGTTTCCTGTCTGAGGGACAAGCTCCTAACTCCATTTTTCATTTATCGAAAAGGAAGAAACATTAGCATTAACATTGTTACAAAGATATGTGTCTGGAGCTTTTCTCCCCGGGCCTCTGCTGAAAATTGGATTCATTCCAAGTCGGGCATTCCCAATAGACAAATGCTAAATAAATAAAATAAATAAATTAGAAGTTGGGTAAAAATGTTAAAGAAATTAGGGAGCCTGAGAACTACAGTTAGAAACGTTTACTTGCAATCCCCAAGCTGCAGATACTGTGCCTTTATGAGCTTAAAGAACTACTTTATATGTCCAAACTTAAAAAAGACTTTTGTCTGCACAGACAGATATAACTGCAATAGTAGCTTTGTGGTATATTGGGCAAGCTGCACAAAATGCAAAGCATTCTACAGAAGAAAAATAATTAACCCTCTTAAATTAAGAGTGCCCAAACATCTTTCAGACATCAGGCTTAAGGATTTTAACAACTCACTGTCTAGAAATTCTTAGGTCTGCAGGAACTATGTCATTGCGAGAATCAGTCTGGGCCCATTACAAGACAATCTGAATGCAAAGCTAGAGAAAAAAGAACTTAAAATAGCAGATTTGAGTTAAAGGTTATTGGAAGCCTGAACTCAGTTGGGCATGCTCCATTAAGAGCATTCTCAAGTTAAAGAAATTGGACCTTGGTAACTTTTACTAAAAGCAACACATTTTTTTCTTTGTTTGTATTTCATGGCTATGTTTGAGTTTAATTTAATTTAATATCAGTTTGAGCTGTTCCTATTTTGATGTGTCTAATCGTTATTATCAACTACCATGTTAGTACAAGTTAGCATAGTGAGATCTGAGAAAGCCCTTCATTTTATTAATGGAAATGGGCAAAAGCACTTTAAAATAATAATTTGTTTGGTGAGGAAAGGTTGAGGCACATGATTTCACTTAACATAACTTCTTTGGTGTATTACTTGGTATTACTTGGGCAATCACCCCTTATATTTTTGTGTGTGTTTATGTATGTATGTATGAATGTATGTATGCATCTATTTGTATATGTATATATGTGTATGTATATATGCCTTTATATACATATACAAATATATATATATATATATATATATATATATATATATATATATATATATATATATATATATATAGGAGCGCTATAGAATCCTGAAAGCCCAAAATCCCGAAACCCAAAATCCTGAGACCAAAATCCTGCAAGTTCAAAATCCTGAAAAATCAAAATACTGAAAACTCAAAATCCTGAAAACACACAGGATACCAGCACTAACTATATTCCAGCACAAGTACATTCAGAAAGAAATAAAACACAAGCTATATTACTACTCTCCAAGTATAAGTAGGAAGGCAAGCCCCCCTGCACCCCCCATGTGGGGGGCTGCGCCCCCAAACCCCCTGATACTTAAATATATCAACTGCAAGACTGCACTTAGTGTAGTGAAGTGCAATCTCAGAAGTGATATGTTTAATTAGCAGGGGGGTTTGCCCCCCTGCATATAGTTGAAGAGTAATGTGTTTCTGTATGTACTTGTACTGGAATATAATAAGTGTTGGTATCCTGTGTATTTTCAGTATTTTGAGTTTTCAGGATTTTAAACTTTCAGGATTTTGGTCTCAGGATTTTGGTCTTTCAGGATTCTGTAGCACTCCTATATATATATATATATATATATATATATATATATATATATATATATATATATATATATATGTGTGTGTGTGTGTGTGTGTGTGTGTGTGCATGCATGTTTGTACACTATATATATATATATATATATATATATATATATATATATATATATCAGCAGAGTCAGATCAAGCACTATGACCAAGGCAGTTGCCTAGGGCCTACTGGCTGGGAGGGGGGGGGGGCAGTTGCCAAATGACTGTCTCGTTTATGTTTTAATTAAGAAAAATTACATTTTTGAAGAACACCCTCTGCATCTAGTCACACACATCTGTTGCATTTGCGTTTCTTCAATTTCACATGTGGAATTTAAATATAAGAAGACATTCTTCTGCTGTTTCTGCAGAATGAATGTAAATGCACTCCTGGACAGGTTGCATTCTTTCTATTCTTGCAAGTAAGAGTATGTGTGTAATTTGTTCAGGCTCAAACCCTGTACCTTAGTTACAGGAAACAAGAGCCTGAATTATCTATCCCAACAACCAAGCTGTTAAAAGAATTTGAATTTTAAGAAGTTGAGTATCAGCTACATTCTCAAGCAGCTGATTGTCAAGTACATTTTTTCAAGGAATCGAGTGTCGAGTGCATTTACAAGGAATTGAGTTTCAAGTGCATTTTCAAGGAATTGTGAATTTCAAGGGAAGAGAAGTTTACTGCCACTCATACTAAGTCTTTTTATTTAGCAAATGGTATCACTATTGTGATAAAGAATTTCAAAGTGTTATTAGTAGCACAACAGATAGTATTCTTGCTCTGATGCAGAAGGCTGTGGGTTCTACACCCATAGCATATAGATGGATTGCTAATTCTGTGTTGTACTTTAAGGGGGGGGGGGCTGCTGCAGTCCTGAGTATGTTCTCCTTTGCATGAGATGCCTAGTAACTATGAACATGTTGTCAGTTTGCCATCTATTCCCTATTGCAGTATTACCTGCTTACCATTTTAATGCAACATATGCAGTTTATTCTTCAAGTTCAGCAGACACTGAATTTGTAGATGAAACACTGAAATATGAAGGTGTTTTCTAGCAGCAACCTCTTCATTACTTACAGATCTTTTTAATGTGGAATTATTCTCTTACTTCTTTAGAGATTGTTCATATTGACCGATATTGGTGGATTGTAATGACAGAAGTTTGAGTAGACTTTTATGGTAGAAATGTTTTCAATTGGGCAGTTTTGTTATTATTGGTGCATACATTTTGTTTCAATGCTTACTGGAAAAATGTTCAAAACTACAAATTTAAAACATGCTCTAACAAGTGGTGCTGTATTATACATGGACTATAATGTAATACAATCAGGAAGGGGAATCAAAGAACATGTTTATGTATGCATGGTCCTAAAAAGGTGTGCAAGGGACCTATGATTTGAAAACAGACCAAAGGTAGACGTTATCCACCACTGGCCAGATGCATTTTCTTTGAATGTGGGTTTCAATGCTGTTTTAATGAATATGAGTTTCAAAGGCAGAGAAGTTTTAATGCTAACTCTGTTTTCATTTTAAGACTGTATTGCTTTGTTTAGTGAATGTCTATTGGTGATTGTGTTTTAAAATTTGAAATAAAAGTTATACTAAATCTAAATAACCATTGTAAATGTAAAGCATAAAGCAATATGCACACTGAACAGTGTTTATGGTAACTGGGCAGAAGTAGCCATTTATTCAGAGCTTCCATGTGCCTGGTTTGGATACCTGTGACTACAAGACTTGGATTGCTTCTAAAACCATCTGGACCTACAAAGCTGATATAAGTATTTTTGCAGTTGCTCTAACTGCCTCAGTACTATTTAACACTTCTGTGCTGCATTTATTGATTTGGTTGAATTTATCACTGTTTTTCAAGCTGCACTTGTTAAAGAAATGCCATCTGTGTGTTACTTTACTGCTCTTAGGTTGTTTTAACAGCATTCTAATATTCCCTAACATCCTCTGGTATGCTAAAAGCGGTTCTGAGTTTGCCAAAGTTTCCCTGAGTCTGCCAGAATATTTTCTTACATTGTGCACTTTCTTGTGTATTTTGTTGAACATTTATCAGGGTTAGTGAACGCATTTCCAAGGATTCCTGATACTGCAGGAATTCTGTAAATCATTTGTTACTGCACTTGAGCTCAAAAACCAGTTTGCTTTACATTAAGAGGGTTCTTTTGCACTCTGGTGGGAGCAGAGCTGAATTCAACCCATCCAAGTGGGAAACTGCTGGTTTAAAGTTTATTGTGTTTTTATCTGATTGGCCCGAGGGATTAACTGTGTAAAAGTCTTTCATCTTGCTGGCATAAAAGCCTAATCCCCAAGCCTTGTGTATAAGCAAACCTATCCAGTTTAAAATCCTCTATAGGAAATGCTGTCCATATTCTCCCACTGTTTACAGCTACTCGAAGATCTGCCAAATTGTGCAGAGGGTGGTACCAAAGTAGGTCATCTAACTGGACCTGCTCAATGTTTGGTGACTTTTGCCAGAGGTCTGCACTTTAAAAAAGCTGTTCTGTTGTCTTAAGTTGCTAGTATTTAGCATAGACTAGATTCTGATCTGCCGAATTTAGACTGTGTTGTTGTACTTGAGCACTATTCCAGCCATCTTACATTAGAAGGGCCTTGCCTGCACCTTGTGGCAGAAGTGTGTTGTCTGAACTTCATCTGAGTTGGTGATTACTGGAGGAACGCTCATTGTGTACTTTCCCATTGGTAGTTTAGCTTAAAATGTTTAATTTTACCTGTATTTAAGCCTCCCATTTGTTTGGATTTACCCTCTTTTAACCAGAGTTGCTCAATGTTTGGCGACTTTTGCCAGAGGTCTGCAGAGATTCTGCTGAAATCCAAAGCATCCACTGCTAAATTTGAAAAAATAAGAACCTTGTGAGTTTCCTTTGCACTTTGCTGACTGTATTTTATCATTTTGCAGCTTCATTTTTGTTGATTTTTACTTTATTTTTTTCTGCAATTTAAAAAAGCTGTTCTGTTGCTTTAAGTAGCTAGTACATAGTACAGACTATATTCAAATCAGACATGGTGGTTACTGGAGGAAAACGCATTGGGTGCTTTCCCATTGGTAGTTTAGCTTAAACGTGTTTAATTTCACCTATATTTAAGCCGTACATTTGTGTTTAGCTGCACACCTCTCAAAAGAGTTCAGCAGTGCCCTGTATAGATGCAAATGCCTTGAAAGACAATTTCTACTAGACATCTGTTATTGAACCCTCCAAAGCTTTCCTGCTACATTGTGGGAAACTCAGCTGTACACTGAGAAGCATTACCATAGTTTTCACCCCTTGCCTTCAATAGAATAAGTCCCTTTGTTAATCCTAGAGCAAATTCTGGTCAAACTAGCCCACTCCCCAATAGTAATTGTAGTAAAACCTGCCATAATGAGTGGTCAGTTTCAAACCATTTCTCTGGCCAGCCTGTTTGACATGGGTATCCTGAGGCAATGTAGTAATTGCCTCATATATGCTTATAACCACTTATTCCTAAAAACAAATAGAATATGCGAGAGATGTAATTACACTATAAATTTGGAATCAATTCTCTCAAGTAACAACAGACAGGACATCAAATAGGTTGTCAGCACACACCCATCACAACACATAAACCAACATATGCGGAGACACTCAATAGAAGTCTACCAGAAGATCAGAGACCTTCCAAGTGCAAACCACTTGGACACACTGCAAAGCAAATAGAATCCATTACATATAACAACACACACCAGTGTCTCAGAAAATAAGCCCATAAGGCAAAACACCTCAAATCCAAATGTCCTGGTCATAGGCAACTCCATACTGAGGCAAGCAGATGTCCTCCCTCACCAGGCTGGACAAGGAGAAGGTCATGGTCAGCTGCCTGTCAGGTGCCAGGATCCATAAAATCACGCATGCACTCAAGTCACTCAACAATTACCACTATGACTCTGTCATATTACATGCTGGGGTGAATGACTTGAGATGTACCTCTCTGGACTATACAAAGAGAGGGGTTCACTATTAAATATCGAAATATCACAATCTCGTCACTCTGAATACAGACACCCAGAATCTCGAGACCGTGGAATCTCAAAGTAAAAAAAAAAAAAAAAAAAACTAAAACACAAAACCATCAGAAATAAAAGTTTTGCAGGGGGCCAAGCCCCCCTGCATCCCCCACACCCCCTGCAACTTAAATATACCAACTCTGAGATTACACTACATTGGAGAGAATGGCAAGGTTCCCATTCCACACTGTACGACAATCTACATTTACAGTTTTCGAGATTCTGCAATCTCGAGATTCTGGATGTTGGTATTCAGAGTGTCAGGATTGTGGTATTTTGATATTTAGTAGTGAACCCAAAGTGAGACATGACTGAAATCTCAGATTATGTATCCCAGGCAGGTATATCCCTAGTCTTAAGTAGCTTCTACCTTCACCCAGGATGATGCCAAAACATAGACAAAAAATGATTGCCTTAGCTTTTGGTGCCAATCCAGGGGGATCCAGTATCTATCAGCCTAGGAAGACATGATTGCTAGACCATGATGCTTTGCAGAGATGGTCTTCACCTGTCTCCTCTAGGCTTTTGGATACTAGCAAAGATGCTTGTCTCCCCATAGAGTCTTTTTAGGCAATGTCAAAACAACAAAATATCCAACATAAAAAAATCCGCTCAAGACAAACTTAAGGTTATGCTGCTTAATGCTAGGTGCCTAAACAGGAAACTGCACTCTGGAAGCACTCCTCACCTTGGAAGATGCTGACATAGTTTAAGGCCACAGACAGCACCCTAGCCACAGACAGCACCCTAGCCATGCAAGGCTACATTGCCTTTCACACTTTCTGACCCAAAATGAGTGTGCAAGATCCAAAGGTGGAGGTGTCTCCATCTTCATTAAAGCCAACTACACCTCGAGACTGGTTAAATAGTATGACTCTCTTGAGCTACTCTAGGTCCAACTGAATACAGGTAAAGCACACATCATTACTAGCTACAGGTCCCCAACCATGAACCAAGAGAAGCACACCACCTATTTGAACTTACTAGCATCACAACAGCCAAATACTTTGGCCATGGGAGATTTCAACTATCCTTCCATTGATTGGATGACATACACTAACACAAACATGCTTGTCCTGAGGTTCCTGGACTTTGCCAATAAAAATGCCCTGGAACAGCTAGTATGCACCCTCACAAGGGGTTCAAATGTCCTAGTATTGGTACTCACCAACATGAGGGGGGTCACTGCACTACCCCCTGTGCGTTGCTCTCCTTGGTAAGGTCAGACCTTAAATCTGTATCATTTGAAGTAACAATCAGACTGGACACCCCCACAGGAGCAAAAAAAACTGAAACATTTTTCCAAAGCAAACTGCAGCCTACTAGACAATTGTATAAAAACTGCCAACACAGCCAACAATGACTCCTATGCAGAGGAGTGCACAAATGCCCTGTATAACCACCTAAACAATTGCATAGACTCAGCTGTACCTGACCGAATCAAAACCAGGTCCTTCCAAAAAAACAGTTCACCCTGGTGGACCTCCATTATAAATAGGTTAAATAACAAAAGGAAGCAACTGATGTCTAAGAACAAGAGGGAAGTTACTCAGCAGAAGAAGAATACTCTCCACAGCTTGAACAAGCAAATCACATATCTTGTAAGGTCCTCTAAAGCTAGTTACAAAGCTAAATTAGCATCAATAGCTAAGGATAATCATAAGGCATTCTTAAGCTATGTCTGAAATCTAAAAGGGAATGCCCAACTATGTGCCGAACTTATAGTGGACAGTACCTCTCATAATGAACCTGAGGCAATTGCCAATCTGATAGCTGAAAGATTTGGCACAAGCTTCACCCCCTGTCCTCTACAGCCATATCCTAAAGCATACCTGACACCAGTCATCTACCTAGTATTTCCAAAGAGCAGGTCATATCCATGTTCTCCAAGGCCAATAACATGGCCTCTATGGGACCAGATAACATTCTACGCTGCTTACTTAGCAATCTAAAACAAGACCTAGTGGAACCACTTGGCACTCTCTTTAACCTCAGCCTGAACACTGGCTTTGATCCAGCAGAGAGGAGAACAGCAACAGTAACCCTCTTGCACAAAGGGGGTTGATCAACTGACCCTGGGAACAACAGTCCCATAGGCCTAACCAGCCTTATCTCCATGGCCATGGATAGAATCATCATGGACCTCATTAACAAGGACATAAGTGACTGTCAAACTCTTGACCTGACCCAGTTTGACTTCATTAAGAGTAAATCAGGCTTACTGAACCTGGTGGACTTCTACAAGAATGTCACCAAAGCCCTGGATGAAGGCAAAACAATACATACTGCCTATCTTGACTTAGTAGCCAAGGCTTTTGACATAATCACCCACTCAGATATCATTGAGAAACTCTACTAGCTGGGTATTAACTGATAAATTACTAGATGGGTAGCCAACTGACTCACCAACAGAATGCATACTGTTAAAGTTGGGGATTCCACCTCTAGCAGTAGACCAGTTACCAGTGGCATACCACAAGGATCTGTGCTGGGCCCTCTACTGTTTGGAATCTATTTTTCAGAGGTCCAGGTGAAAGTAAATGGCCTGTGATTACCAAGTTTACTGATTATTGCAAACTGGGAGCAATCACTGAGTCCCCAAATTCTGTTAACATATTACAAAAGGGGTTGACACAGACAAATGGTTGGTGACAAAGCCGCTGACTAAAACTAAATGCAAAAGAGTGCATTATTATCCTCTTTGGCAAAGAGTAAGTCCCTGCAAATCACAATATTGACAGCACCACCCCCCCCCCCTCAGCTCAAACCCTGTGGTGCGAGATTCGGGACCCAGGTTGATAGCAATCTAAACTTTGATCACCATGTGTCCACAGTGGTAAGGAAAGCCTTTTACATTGTGCATCTGAAAAATAAGGGCATCCTATCCTATACTATAGTTATATATATATATATATATATATATATATATATATATATATATATATGGGTATGTATCACTTCACCTAAAGTTCATTTCACCTAAAACTCATTTCACCTAAAACTCATTTCACTAACAAGTAGTACAATAAAGCAAGTCAAAGGTATATGTCCTTTTCCCCCACTGTAGTGCGATCCTGGCGTTAATATATATAATTGGGGATGGGGGTGGAGGGCACTTTGGTTTTATGGTGTCTAGTTTTGTTTCACATTATTTGGTAAAAGCCAACTAGGTAGGGGGCTACACCCCCCACACCCCCTTAATATATATACTCAAAGTCACTAAGGCCATGGATGATGGTAAAACAGGACACACCCCTACCTTGACCCCTACCTTGACCTGGCCAAGGCATTTCACACAATTCCCCACTCAGGTATTATAAATAAACTCACAAAATTGGGCATAAATCCCTACATCACAACAGGGATAGCCAGCTGGCTCACAGACAGGACACATGTAGTTAAAGTGGGTGAATCCAGATCCAGCCAGAGGCCTGCTACTAATGATGTGCCACAGAGCTTATTGCTGGGACCACTCCTATTCAGAGTATACTTCTCTAAAGTCAAGGCTAATGTGGTAGGCCTCTGGATGGTAGAGTTTTCCAAAGACTGCATGCTTGGGGAAATCACTGAAACTGTCAGTGATGTAGATATCCTTGAGGAGGATCTGGATCAGACAAGTTATTGGTGCCAGAACCATGGACTAAAACTAAATGTGAAAAAATGTATTATCATTACCTTTACAAAGTACAAAGTACAAGATCAATAGCACACCCTTAAGCCTAGACTCAGAGGTGAGAGATCAAGGTACACTGATAGATAGTAGCCTGGACTTTGACTATCATGTGTCCACAGTGGTGAGGAAGTCCTTTTATGTGGCACAACTTATAATTAAAGATATGGCAATGAGATCCAATGAAATTATAGTCCAGGGGTACTCATCCCTCATTAGACCAATAATCAAGTACAATGCGCCATTTGGCATGTTCTTGACTAGGCACTTACAGCAGCTGAAGTGACTTCAGAGGTTCCTCACAAACAAATTACAAAGTGTAAACAGTGTGAACTATGTGGATAGACTAAAAGTTCGATCCCTTTACTTTGTCTCCTACCTATGCCCGACCTACAAGGCACCCACAAATCTAGCCCTGATGGAACTTCTATACATCTGCGAGTCAAACAGGATGAGGATCACCTGATCTAGGGATCTAAAATTAGTCAGCAACTCAAACAAAACATGCTGAAAAGACAGATATGTGTCTCAGAAATTGCCCTTTCTTTAGAACAGGCTTCCTATTCACATTAAGCATAGCCCTCCCCTGGTCCTCTTCAAATTCAGTTTGGATCAATGGATGGGAAATTGCAAATTCACACCTCAGGTTATGCCTATGTCCTTTATGGACATGGGCAATATGTAAGATACTCAATGCACAGGCACAAATCTAGCCCATTCTCTTGCCTCAAGAAGCCATATATTGGGTAAAATTAGGTTATACTGACTAGGCTTATAAGGGCCCTTAAGCTGGTAGCCTAGTAATCTCTTATGAACCTATGAATAATTACGTCTGAGTTAATCATGCTATATAATATTTAGGATGGATTACAGAGATCACATGTTTAACCTTTTATTCTCAGACCATTACAAAGCCTGCCTTTACAAGCAGTTTGTAACATAGGCAGTCACCTAGGGCCCTGTGGCTGGGATAGGGCCCTCTCTGGCCAGGAGGCTTAAACATTTATGTCAATATATTTAACAAAAAAACTACTTACACCACAGTGACAGCATCTTCCTCTTTAAGGAAAACTATGTATGCACTGCATGTACACCACCGTGGAAGTAAACACATTCTTCACTTGCACACAGAATTTAAACACAGCCGTTCCATTAAGAGAAAAGGTAAGCATGTGTGTGTGTGTGTGTGTGTGTGTGTGTGTGTGTGTGTGTGTGTGTGTGTGTGTGTGTGTGTGTGTGTAGACGTACGTATGTATGTGTATGTGAATGTGACTGTATGTAATTTAAACTAGCTATTCCATTTCTGTATGAGAAAGTATGTGTGTGTATGTATGTATGTAAGTTAAACTAGCTGTTCTGTTTATATGAGAGAGAGAGTGTATGTTTAATTTAAACTAGTGTGGAACTTTGACGATTGGATGGGAGACAGGAAATTCACCTTGGGGATCAAGTCAGTCGCCCTGCTAGACAGGGGTCCAGGGAAGTAAATATTGTGGGAAGAAATAGCCAGGGAATTGTTATGGCTAGGCTTGTATAGGCCCTAGGGCTGATAGCCTAGTACCAACCTATGAACCTATGTTCTGTATGACAGAGAAAATGTGTGTAAGAAATTTAAATTAAAGAGAAAGTGTGTGTGTTTGCAAGTACTTTAAACTAGGGAGAAAGTGATTGTTTGTGTGTGTGTGTGTGTGTGTGTGTGTGTGTGTGTGTGTGTGTGTGTGTGTGTGTGTGTGTGTGCGTGCGTGTGTGTGTGTGTGTGTGTGTGTGTGTGTGTGTGTGTGTGTGTGTGTGTGTGTAATTTAAACTAACCATTCCATTTCTGTATGAGAGAGAAGGTGTGTGTGTGTGTGTGTGTGTGTGTGTGTGTGTGTGTGTGTGTGTGTTTGTGTGTGTGTGAATAAAATGTAAACTAGTCATTCTTTGTTGTATGACAGACAAGGTGTGTGCTGCTGTGTTGTTGTGTGAGAGAGCAGGCGTGTATATGTGTATGTATGTGTTTATTACTGTGTGAGACTAGAGAGAAGGTAGGTGTGTGTGGGTGTGGATGTGTATGTTTAACATACCTCTCAAGTGCCCAGATTTAGCTTCATAGTTTTGGTATGTTTCTCATAAAATTTGTGGTTTTGTGGCAATTCATGGAGGACTGAAGTCACTAAATAATGATATATTAGGTTCAGACTTCATAGCCTTTGGAAAATGCATGCCAACACAAATCGTATTATAGCAACATTCTAAGCTAAAAAGAGCAATATTTAAAATCTATCCCTATTTTTGGGCCATTGTGTCCCCATTATTTTAGGCTTTGTCCAGATTTCTTGCACTGAGGTTGAAAGGTATGTATATCTCTCAGTTGACCAGATTTTTGCCTCATATTTTTGGCCAATTCCTCAAACAATTTGTGGATTTCTGGCAATTTGCAGAGAATTGAAGTCACTAAATAATTACATATGAGTTTCAGATTTCATATCCTTCAGAAAATGCATGCTAACACAAATCCTGTTATTCTAGCAACTTTCTAAGTTAAAAAAATCCATATTTAAAATCTGTTCCTATTTTTGGGCTGTTGTATCTCCATTACTTTGGGCTTTGTCCAGATTTTTTGCAATAAGAGGTTGAGAGGTATGCATACCTCTCAACTGTCCAGATATTTGCCTCATATTTTGGTCTATTCCTCATAAAATTTGTGGATTTCTGGCTAATCACTGAAGATTAAAATAATTAAATGTCATACATTTGAATTTGAGACTTCAATTCCTTCAGAATATGCCTGCAAAGACAAATCTTGTTATTCGAGTAACTTTCTAAGTCTATAAGAGCAACATCTAAAATCTATGCATATTTTTGGGCATTTGTCTCTCCATTATTTTAGCCTTTGTCCAGACTTTTTGTGCTGATAGGTTAGTATGGTAAGTAATTCCCTAGTTTGGGTGGAGGGGGGCAGGTTAGTCAATTAACTTGATCAGCCTTCACCCTGTAATTTGGTTACAGGAGACACAAGCCTGAATCCTCTACACCAGCTACCAGACTGCTGAAGGAATTGTGAGCTTCAGTGGAGAAAAGAGCCTGAATCCACTATAACAACTACCAGAATGCTGACGGAATTGTGAGTTTGAGTTTCACTACATTTTCAGGGAATTATGAGTTTCAGCGTGTTTTCATGAAATTGTTTCAAGGGAAGAGTTTACTGTTGCTCATGCTAAGTCTGTTTTCAATGTGCATCTGTTTTTTTTAACAAATGGCAGTCATTGTTTGTGCTGTAAAATTTGAAAGCAGTGTTAGTAGCTGATTATTTGGTGCATTTTAAGGGGGATAGGAGTTCTGCACTCTTGAATGTGTTCTCCTTTGTATGAGATGCCTAGTAACTGTGAATTGTCTGCGCATCATTCCCTATTGCAGTATTACCAGCTGAGTGGCCTTTTATGACTGAAATTTTCTGAAATGGGTAGTTTTGTCTTTATTGGTTCATACATTTTTTTTCATTGCTGGAAGAATGTTCAAAACTACAAATTTTAACAAGTGGTGCTGGAAATATAATTTAATACTATCAGGAAGGTGAATCAAAGAACACATGGAGGTATGCATGGCCCTAAAAATGTGTGCAAGGAGCCTATGCTTTGAAAACAACACAAAAGCTAAACTTAATCCTCGACTGGCCAGATGCATTTTCTTTGAATGTAGGTTTTAATGCCGTTTCAATGAATATGAGTTTCAAGGGCAGAGATGTTTACTACTCATGCTAAGTCTATTTTCATTGCGTGACTGTATTGTTTGTTTAGCAAATGGCTATTAGTGTTTATGCTATTTTATTTCAATATCTGTAATCATTGCAGAAGTAAACAAGAAAGCAAGTTTGAACAGTGTTTATGGTAACTGGAGAGAAATAGCCAAGTAATGGAAAACTGGACTGGCTGGGGAGGGGGCTGCTGTGAGGGATTAGAGGATTGCCACATGACGGGCTGCTCTGGGGGGGCCCAATTTATTACCTTGCCTAGGGCCTCATTTGACCTTGAGCCAGCTCTCCTTTGGAGTCTGTGCACCACTGTGGAGGAAGTATAAATTTAAGAAAATTAGAGTAGTAGACAGTATGCAATGCTGGGTTAAAAAGGTAAAATAAATAGAGAAGATGAGGTATGATAAAAGTCTTGGCATTTATACATTAGAAAAGAAAGCAGAAGGACAAGAAAGGGATTTGACTAAAATGCATTACAGTATTTGGGGCAAACTGAAGCCAGGTTCTACCTCATCAGCAGACTAAAGCTAGGTAATGCTGTTTTTAGAACTGTCTTGAGTACTTCAGAAACACGACCACCAATACTTTCTTGATAATGGCTGGTCTGCATTGTACTCATCCCCTGATGCTTTCGTTCTTTCTTAAATCCCTGAGCTTTAATGCATAAAAACACAGTTTATTAATAAACTTTCCCTATAGTCCCTCAAACAAGCAAACTATTCTTTTATTTTAACCTATAAAATGTAAATTATTGTTAATATTTTGAGTATTTTACATTTGCTTTTTTTTTGCCTTGATACATCCACCTCCAATGTGTCTGCTGTTATGGAATATGCAGCTATATAATGTCTTAATATGAGTTATACTGCTTGTTCAAAGTACTCACTGCATTTCTTGCTTCTGTAATATTTGTCATTGGTCTGGTTCACAGCTGAAAATTCTTTACAGACCAACCTAGCATAACTCATAAATACATAGGGAATGTGTGTAGCAGCTAGATGGGGGATTGTATAAGGGAGACTGGACAAAAAGGATACTCTACACAGAAGCTGTTAGGGCCCTAAAATGTGTTGAGTGAGTCAGTTTAATGGCATCATTGTCAAGTTATATGGGCAAACAGAGCTCCTACCCCAGCATTGCTTCATAAGGTAAGGCAGAGCTCCACTAATAGTTAGAAATACATAATAAATCCAACTTTAGAAAAAGTCCACCTTCCTTAAGTTAACCTGTAGATTGAGAAAATTTGAATGTAGGATGAAAACAGAATTTTGCTGGCTACAAAAAATTGTGAGTTATAAAGTTCCAAGAGCAGGATGGTACTCACAGCAGATAATTAAAGAATAGGAGTACTCATGTGTTCAACAATTTTATTGTTTCTTTATTAGAAAGAAAACTATAATGCCAGGAACAGAAGTAGTATTAAATTAAGTTACTTTCTTTCTAAACGTTGATTAATTTGTGGGATAGGGAGGATTTTACTTTAGTTGAGATAATCTGTATATTGTCTCCCCATGAAAGTGTTAGTCATGTCAAAGCACTGGGGGAATAAAACATATATATGAACTTCTATATGGTGTGGAATTTTTGATTGATGTATTTAATTAGTTTAATTTGGTCATAATGAATCTGTGTATTTTTGCATCCACAAAATGCTTTAGTTTTATAGAGCAGAGCTTCTTTTTTGTATTTTTGTTTCAGAAAAGCTCTGATCCCATCGTGCTACCTGTTTAGGGTTTTTTTTTAGTATGAGCAAAGTTAAATTGTGTCAGCATCTAGTTGTAAATAACCACTGTAAAATTCCATGAGTTAAACACTGTTGCAAGGCATAAAAATAACTGTTATGTCTTAAAGTGGTTCTGCTTTAACACCTACAATGGTGAAATGTAAACTGCAATGCTGGCTTGCAGTTGCAGGAAAAGAAGATGGAGTTTTGTTTTTACAAAATTCTGAATTTCACTTATACTGAATCTCCAAACTATATTATTAAGAAGACAATATTCATAAACCTACAAAAGTAGCAGTCTAACTATAGCAAGAGTGAACATAGTACTAATTTAAAAAGTTGCTTGGAGTCAAAGAATCCTATAAAAGTGTTTCCATTTAGAATACAGAGAATAAAACATGTCCCAATGTCTATGCTTATCAATGAATTTTTAATAAAACATTTGAGACTATTTAAACTTATAATGGTTTGTACAGAACAAAATGTTTAGTATGCATACTTGCTTAATCTAAATTAAGCCCATCTGGATGGCAAGGTAATGAATTAAAGCAAATTTGCATACTTATTATTTTCCTGGTTTGGGGAGTTATGATTATAATGCAGAAGTTACCATGAATTATGGGCAAATGTAAAATGATGCTCTTACAAAAACACGTACCTTATTTGCAAATCTACTACTTAGCAGCAGTACTGATGCAGTACTGATTCAAATCTATCCCCAACCTCTCAAGTTTAATAGGCTTGCTTAACTATTTCCAGGACTGAAAATACAGACTATACATGGAGGAAGTATTAATAGCAAAACACTAACTAAACCTTAACAGGTAGATCTCAGCTCAAACACTTGACATGCTAGCAGTAACAGAAACATGGCTCAATATATGTATGAATGGTGAAGAAAGTATACTGGCAGTTTATAATAAGAAATGACTACAGTAATAAAAGAGCTAATGATATTTCATTGCTATACTCAAATTCCTTTCCCATTTACCTATATTATCTATCACTAACTGCCCCAATTTTTGACTCATCTGAAATTCTTCTAATGACAGTTCATTTGAATCCACATAAGCAATATACATCCTTCCTAAAGGAATATTAAAGCAATTGAAGACCTACTGTCCTGGTTAACTAGCGGTCTACAAAAGATATAATACATAGAGATATTAACACTGATTGTTTTGTAGAACCATTCCTAGGCCATCTGGCACTTGTGCTGCTCCACAAAGTGGCACCACCTCTCAGCTCAAAGTTAATGAGCCAAGAAAAGAAAAAGAAGAAGAAGAAAAGGTCTTCTAAGTTGAATACAAAAAAATAAAAAGTGCTTCTTTTCTGAAACTGGAGCAAGGTGCGTGCTACAAATGTAACAATTAGCTTGCTACAGGTAAATCACTATACCTTAAGCACTTCAGCCATGACTGCAAATGTAATATCAGCATTCACTTATGATGCTGCAATATTCTTGCAACTTCAGAAAGCAATACCAGTATTTCACTCCTGTACTATCTTGCAAAGTACACCCCCTAACAGCTTGCATCAGGGACAGCCACCACTTTGCCCCAGTCTAGTAATGACTCCAAGTTTAAGACATTAAATAGACTGACATGATGAGGCCATCTACAACCATTCATTAGTATGGCCTCAATCAACTAATAATTCAAATAAGTAGGAAGGATAAGATTTCTGTAATAGAGTGTATTCTCAACTAGATCTTAACTAACAACCCAATGACATTGCTGACAATAGAGTTCTTTCACATATGTTAGCAAAGTTATCATAAACCTACCTATATAATCTGGGAAAAAACATTAAAATATAAAAGCATATAACATATAAACTCTGTTTGTAATACTAGAAATGTTCAATAATTTTTGTTCATCTCAGTATGACATTGTAATTTTGAACCTCTCAAATAACCATCCCTAAATGGTGCAATCATGTTTTTCAGTAATGCCTTCCTATTGATCCTTAACTCTTCAGCCTTATTATGCAGAAAGAAAGTTAAACACAAGCCCTCCTCTTGGTGAACTGTGGCTACTAAACTAAAAACATTAAAAGATAAAGCTTGAAAATAATGAAAGACATATCTAACTAGCTGTTATCTGCAAAAAGCCTAAACCCTTAAGAAACAAGGTAAACTGAGCATTAATGAAAGACAGAAGACAATAATTCATTTCCCTGCATCAAACAACAAAACAAAAATCCCAAGCAATGTGGGAATGATCTAAATAAAATAAAAAAAATTACTCTAGGTCATAATATTCAACCAAGTCCACTCTAAGGATTCAAATTGCAATGTCTATAAATTAAGTGCATAGTTTATAGTTTTTCAACACAGCAACATTAATAAATGATCAATAGCAGTCACCTTCCACAGATTAAAATCCAGTTACATGTGACTCCTTCAATCTGCACATAGTATCACTACATCACATCAGAAAAATACTTCCAAAGATGAAGCCAACCGCCATAGCCTTAGACAATGAAGATTTGAGTGATGCAGCTGATTCACTAGCATACCCTATAGCAATACTTATAGATAGATCTAAATGGAAAAGGTAAGTTTTATGGAAAAAAATCTTTAAAAAAATACTCTCTACAAAGGTAGGAAAACTACTGAACTCTCAAGCTTTCAGTTGCAAACTTGTCACCACTCTTCAAGGTCTTAGAAAAATGTACACACAAACAGATTATAGTTTATCAAATAATAAAAAAAAGATCTACTGTCCCTAGCTCAAACTGCCTTTCATCCAGGCCACAACACTGAAACTACTCTGCTTACATTTGTAAGTACTATAAATCATTGTACTAAGGGCAGCCTAGTTGCTTCCCTCTTCTTAGACTCACCCAAAGTTTTGGATACAGTTTACCATCAACTACTTCTGATAAGACCAGCCAGCCTAGATTTAAGTGACAATGCAATATCCTGGATCATAGGATTATAGGACCATAGCATATATTAGGCAAGTCAGACCAGAGGCCATTGCTCATCTTACAAATACTCACCCTCAGGCTCTACCTGAGGATGGTGATGCCTTTGAGCCCTGGTGTAAATTTAAGTGCACTGAACCATCTGTCTAAGATAGATTTGAAGGATGATAGGGGATCACAATACTTGACATGTTGGGGAAGATATTCCCAAGCAATGGGAGGTACTGGGTGATGAACCTATCTATCCATCTTGTTTTATGTATTTCTTGATTAAGGTTTAGATCTCTGGTTCTGGTGTTGGCAGCATAACTGGACTTGTCAAAGAAAAAGAGGTTGAGAATAATTGGATATGTAAGGGCATGGTAAGGTAGGCACAGGTCTCCCCTCAGGAGCCTGTATAATATTGAGTACAAGGATAAGAACTCTAATTTCTCCTAATAGATATGTTTTTTGAGACCAGAGATCCCTTTTGTTTGGAACCTCGGTGTGGTTTCAAGTTTTTTAAATATTTATTTATCTACTTGTTTATTTGCAGTTTGTTAACCTGGAAAATCCATTGAGCCAAAATGAGCCCGTTTTCAGTGGAGGCCCAGGCTCTATAAACAATTATTACAAAGCTAATACCAACAAATTAAGTACAATACAATTTTCAAAACTACTAAAAACACAGTAATATAGAAGACAGAATAATAACCTTTGAGCAGTGAATGAAATTAAAACATAATTATTTTGGAGTACATAAATATAATTTGGAGTGCAGGCAATTATGTACTCAAAGTTTCATGAGGTGAGAGGTAGGAAGAATTAGAGCAAGAGAGTAGAACAGTGAAAGGTGAATAGACTGAGTTATGAGAAAAGAAAAAAGGGAGAGGGAGTGAAAATGAAATGAAGGGAAGTCACTAGGTTGAGTTTTGAGAACGGAGAAAAAGGATGGGGTAGCAGAAATGATATAGAGGGAGTCAGGTGGGGCGAAAGCATGAGCATTCACAGTGAGAAGAGAGATGGGAATGGAGCATGGTTTTAAAGGTGAAGTGGTTTTGGGTGATTCAAATGTGGGGGGAGGGGAGTGAATTCCATAGGCGAGTGAGGGAGAAAGACAGGCTATGTCTAGCCAGATACATGCCAAAGGGTGCATTATATTCAGTAATGCATCTGACTAGGATAGAATACAGAGGGACAATGACTTTGTTAGTTTCAGAAAAGATTCACTTGGATATTAGCTGTGAAATGCAGAAGGATTTTCTAGCTATGTTAACCACATGATCACCCAAGAAGAAGGAGCTATCAGCTCATCCACCCAGATCCCTGATCACTGATTTGATTATGAGAGGGGTGTTTTCAATACAGTAGTATACAGAGTGTTTCAATTTTTCAAGGGGGATGATTTAGCATTTATTGGCATTTAGTTTAATCCCTTTTTCTATGCACCAGGATTTGACTTTAGTTAGTTCATTTTGGAGAGTATATGTATCCAAAGATGACTTACCAACAACACCCAATATGCAGCCACCAGCAGACTTTGTTAACCAGAGCTCACTGTTATCACTTTGAAGGTCTAAAAATTCTATGGGAAACATTTCTAGTCACCCTCCCTCCATCTGAGGAGGCATCACCCACTTGGGCAACATGTATTGTCTCCTAGGCCAGTTGATGATCCATCTTACCACATAGGGATTTAAGTTTCTGGTCATTAGCTTATGAAAAATTCCATCATGTGGTATGGAATCAAATGTCTTAGCCATATCAGGGCTGACAGTATAACGACTGTCAGCCCAATGAGTGGCTTTCTCAAAGAAGCTGTCAAAATTCAGCAAGCAAGACAAAGTTGAATTGGAATGGATCTAGCTTAGTCAGGTTTTTGATGTAATGATTTATTAGGTCAATGATGATGTACTCCATGGTTTTACAGATTAAACTGATAAGGCTGATCATTCAGTAGTTCACTTGGTACTTTGTGGGGCCACCCTTATGAAGGGGCATTACTGTAGCAGTGTTCCAGGATTCAGTGACATAGCATGTAACAAAGCTTTTGTTGAACAGTTTAACAATCGGATTAATGAATCTATGTTTAAGACTGTTTATTAGACAACTCTGGACTCATGGTGGAAGTGCCTTAATGATAACAGGAGATGGTGACTCATGGAAGCTTTGAGGGGTATGGAAAATTCAGGGAAGAAATTTACTGCAAACTTGCTAGCTAGTATGTTTGCAATACCTTTTTGGTTTGATTTGGGAGCAATATTATGGAGAAGATTGGAGCAGAACTGAAAGTTATTTGTTAGTTTTATATTGCAACTAAAGAAGGCCTTATAATTACCCTTTACTTTTCTTGCTAGTCTTAATTTGTGTAATGCTTTATGGTCTTTATGATTTATTTCTGTTTCCTAGAAAGGTTTTTAATACTGTTTTGATGCTGTGTTAGTTCTGTCCTTATGATCAGTTTAAGGAGTTTCCTCCTGTTACATATTTTATTTTACATTGGTAGACCATCAGGAGAATTTATTTTTGAATTTACCACCATATTTGGTTTTGGAAGGGACTGCTAGGTTAATATATTTATCTAAATGGGCATAAAAATCAGTTGTGTATCTGGCTGCATAAGTGGACTCAACCTTAGAGTTGGCACAGGCAAATTTAGATATTTCATCATATAGTTTTATGAGGCTGGCCTTTTTGAAATCTTTAAAAAGGGTGCTCCTTATAACCAAGGGAGGGGAAGTTTTGAGCATAATGGTAATAAGACTGTCGCTCATGCATCTCTAACACATATAACAAGAAAGTTGGGGTTTTCCTTTAGATGCTTTAATACATGGAAATGCATCAGGATGGATAGCAGCATCATAAAATACCAACAAACTAGTTAACAGACAGACCTTGCATACATACATGCTTACAACTCAAAAGATGGGGGGGATTGTTTGCAGGATGATGCGATAGTTTGGTGGGAGGTGTTAGGGAAGTCAGTTGATTGTGGTTATGAATAAATTGGGGTACAGGCGGGGCGGGTGGAATAAGGGGGCAGGGTGGGAAGCGAAGTGAGCCCGACCGATAGTGAGGGCGAACGTAGCGGGCTGAATCCCACTCAATAAGGTAAGGATCTCAGCAAAAAACTGAAACAGTGAACTAGAGTATGTAAGGTACTGGTTAAAGTGCGATTATATTTAACTGTGACTGGCAGCACCACTGGGAGTTTTATGGGCAGCAGCTAACAGTAAATCAGGAGGAAGGTCAGGGTCAACTGTTAATTAAGGGATGTCGTTAATTTTAATTCAGTTGCAAAGAAAATAGGGGGTCTATGGCAGGCCTTAGCGTCCATGCACACTACTCACTCAGAACAAGTAAGATACGTTAATGAAAAAAACACCTACATATTTTAATAAGAAGTGCATCTCTGTGGTGGAAGATAGTGGGGCAGGTAGTAGACCGCCACAGCCTCAGATCACAGAGTACAGTCCCGAGGGAGTGGCAAAGCAGCAGTTATATTTTCAGTAAAAAAAATGCAGCAGGTATATTTAAACACTGTAAAAGAGAACAGAGGTGCAGATATTAGGGTGAGGTGAGTGGAACTTCTGCAAATGAGGAGTGGGCAGTATTAAGCAGAACAGAAAATACTGGGTAATAAATACACAGACTTAGGCTAGTCATGCAATAGCAGAAATAAAAACAGTATTTAGCCCTCTTTTATCAATGGTACATTAAGGAATATTTAAAACACATCAGTGTAGTTCCAGTTACAGAGTAGTTCACCAGAAATACCTAGCAGTAGTTAACTAATGTATTAGACAGTAATTATATTTCTTAGTATCTAGTTCAATGGTATTTCAGCATCATATAGCTCTGTTGTAGATGTAAACAATTAATATCTTCCCATACAAACATTAGTTAGAGATGATAACTTATTGGCATAATTCTGAAATTATTTTAGGTCAAGATGGTTCACAAAAACATTACAGCAGCTTTACAGTAGCAGAAATATCAGACAAAATGTTAATACAACACTAGTAGTCTTCTGCAGGGTCACTGCATAAACAGTACACAAGTAGTTCCTATTGCAAGTCAAAACACTAGATGATATTGCAGCTATATTCAGTAAATTAGGTTCAACAAGTAAATTCCAGTACTTACAGAGAGAAGCAGGAGGTGCTCGGAACACCAGGACAGAACAGTTTCCAGGATTCACAAAATGGCTCCCAAGCAGGTGGGATAAGTGTTTTTAAAAACTCTGATCAGGTGATGGGTGGGGGTGGGATAAGCTCTCATCAGGTGATGGGTGTGGTTGGGACAGAGGAGCACTGGTGGTGAGAGTTTGAACTGCACACTATACCCACTCCACAAGGTAAGGAACTCAGCAAATAACTGAAACAGTGAACTAGAGTAGATAAGGCACTGGTTAAAGTGTGATTATATTTAACTGTGACTGTCAGCACCACTCTGAGTTTTGTAATATCTCAGTGTTGGTGGATTAGCAATTCTCTGTTTCAGGACATCAAGTGCTCTTTGATGTTGCTCTGACTAAGACCAGGATACATCTTTACATGTCAGCTCTCTGAGCAGTGCTGATACTTGGCTCAAGTCTGGAATGAACTTGCATAAGTAGTTGAGCATAGCAAGAAAACGTTGCAGGGCTTGAACATTGTCTGATGCTGGCATCTTAAGAATGGCTGTTTGTTTTGAAGATCTGGTCATAGGCCTTTACTTGTAAATAAATGACCAACATAAGTAACTTCTTGTACCTTGAACTTGCATTTCTGTGCATTGAACGTAAGATTCATTTGGCATGCCCTTTCTAGAACTTTTCTTAGGTTTCTGTCATATTCAGCTTTATCATGACCTCCAACCAGTATGCTGTCTATTATAATGCCACAAGGATACCCCTCAAAAATTTTCAGAATTTATCCCAAATGGCATTCTCAAAAATCTGTACCTGCCAAACGGAGCACTGACTGTAGTGACCAATGATGATTTCTTGTCAAGTTGAATTTTCCAAAATGATCTAAGAAAGAAAAAATAGTGGCATTTGGCATCAAGAATGTGACTTCTTCAACTGTGCGCATTACATGATGGGGTCTTTTTAATGCTTTGCTCAAATCTCATGGGTCAGTACATATTCTGATGTCATCTGAGCTTTTTTTGTATGCTACAAACACAGAAGATACCCATTCAGTTGGAGTTTTGACTACACAAATCAAACCTTTTTACACCATTTTACCTGGCTCAGCTATGACTCTGACCTGCATGGCTATTTCATGCTGGCCTGATAACTGGACTCACCTCCAGAATAACTTCATGGAGTACATAATGGAAGTTTGCCTAGTTTCTCTTGGAACAGATCAGCATAGGTAGAAAAAAACGTACTGGACAAAATTAAAGTAGTGGTATTTTAAACTAACATGATGGGCTTCTTTATTGAATGAAAGCAGTCCCATTTTCAAACTGTCTCTGAGCCCTAATAATTACTGAATGTGCCTTTTGACCACATAAAATAACAAGTCATAACTTTTTCCAGCAGAGTAACATGAAAGCACTACTGAGCCTTCGGTTTGAATTTCTTCACCTCCATAAGCAACAAGCTTTGCACACCTTGCCATATCAAGCCTTTCACCTTTACACACTGTGGTAAATGTTTCTGCTGACATAGCGTTGCACTTGAAACCTGTATCAGCTTTGAACTCTTTGGGATTGCCATTTATCTGGACAGTACAAAATACCTTGTTCTTTGCCCTTAAATCTACTGCATTGACCATTTCATGAAGCACTGACACACTATCAACATAAAGAGCAGGCTTGCCACTGTCTAGCTGATCAACTAGTTTCTTAAAATGTTCCCTTGTATTAAAAGAAGGTGGGCCTTTTGATTTACCAAATCTTTTGAAATTATTCTATTTATTGCATTTGCGGCATTGCTGACCAAAAACTAAACACTTTTCCCTTTTCTATTCATGATTACCACCACAATTATGACAGTTGGCAATGAAACTGGGTTGGGGCCCATGCTTTGAGTTTGATGACTCACTCTTATGCTTCACTGAGACTGTGTGAACTTTGGAATTGCTGGAAAGTTCTGGGGTTTACCCGTGAGTGCTGCATGGGTTACAGCTGCCATGTGCTTGGGCCTGTTTCTTTTAATAATGTGACGCATACTATCAACATGAGTTTTATCACTGTGCCTTCTGGAGCTGTTCTCATTTGTAAGCATATTCATGTGCTTTTCTGTGAGCTCGTATATCTGACAAATCTCAATGGCCTTATTCAAAGTTAAATCATTGTCATGAAGCAATATTTTTTTCACAGCATCACCTTTTATACCACACACAAGTCTGTCCTCTATCAACTCGTCCCTTATTCATCAAATCTGCACGTTTTAGCTTTGATTCTCAGATCAGTTATGTATGCTGCAAAGGCTTCACCAGGCTTTTGATCCCTTGTATAAAATTAGTGCCTTTGCATTGTAACATTTGTCTGGGGGTTACACATTTCTCTAAATTTATGTTGTAAGCACTCGGGGCCCTCCCTTGACTCAGCCAGTACAGCAATATGATGATTTTCCCCCTCCACAGTATAGATAGCAGGTGCATACACAAATGAGCGTTCCCTTTCTATGGCTTCTGACCCAGCTAAATTAGGTAGAATAAATGCCTTTGTATGGTCATCTTTATTAGAAAATGCAGCATGTATGAAAATGTCATACTCTTGCTCAAACACACTCCAGTTCTCAGCAATATTACTGTCAAACACAAGTGCACTGGGTTTTCGAAATCTGTTTGCCAAACCCACAAAGTATACACACACTGAAAATATGGCCCTTGTAATCATGTACGAGCAAACTGTTCTGTGAGCTTGTAATAACATTCAAATGCACAATAAACTCTTTGAAATACTGTACTTGGTGAAATATGCTCTGTAATGGCTGTACTATGTGAAATATGCCTTTTAATGGCTGTACTTTGTGAAATATGCCCTGTAATGGCTGTACTTTGTAAAATATGCCCTGTAATGGCTGTACTTTGTGAAATAGCTTTACTGCAACACTGCACAAACATGCAAGCATTTTATACACTTCTGATAACTCAGTTATCTTTGCTTAATAAGAAATATAAATGCTTTGTGAAAATGTGGATGCTTCCCCTTATTTTATTTATTTGATGCTACTCAGACTTTATTTCAAATATTTTCTGTAGTAATTAGAGTATTTTAATCAATATTGTACATATCTGTTTATGTGAAAATCATTTAGAACATTCTGCACGCCTTGTTTTATATTAAGCAAAAATAAATAGTGCTGAGAAAGTTTTAATAGCTAAAATTTGTTTCTGACCTGTTTTGCGAAGTTTTGCACATTTAGGAATGATCCACTCCTGTATATTCCACCAGCTCCTAGCAAGTACTTTAAGTCATTTTACCCAGGCTGCTTTTGCCTTCACACCACTTGGATATGCTGGTTCTGACTTCTTGTCCTTTAGACATGCTGTTTCTTATACTGTGTCCTTTTAGATATGCCTCTTCTGACACCATGTCACTTGTTATTCTCTAACACATATAACAAGAAGGCTGGGGTTTTCATTTAAATGCTTTAATACATAGAAATGCATCATGATGGATAGCAGCATCATAAAATACCAAGAAAGTAGTTAACAGACAGACCTTACATACATACATGCTTATATATCAATCGCTTACTATAAAATGGCAGTCAGGCTCATATGTGCTCAGTATTTATACACTTGTGCAAGCCCTTGGATAGCTTCTTAAAGGTATATACACACATATTGATCTAAAACGACTATGGATGGACTTCACTAATGGAGGACTAGTCATACCAGGGGGGCTGACAGGGGCCCAGTTTGTGGGTACTAAGTCAAGAATGTTTATACTCCTGTTCAGTTTGTGGACAAGCTGTTCTAGATTATTTTGATTTACTCAGTCTCAAAAAATGCTGAGTGTACCCAACTTTGGGAAGTGTAAGAGCTCCAATCAAAGAAAGAATCACTGATTAAAGAGCCATTGTTTATAGGCATGTATTTTATAAATCATCCCCCATTTAACATTTTCTGCATGAAGTCAGGGTGTTCTGTCAACTGTTGCCATCTCTGTCAATTCAATGCCAATCTCCTACCTTTTTCAACAGTCATGCCTGACTGCCACAGGTCTTCTCTTATACAATCTATCCACCTCTTTTGCTGGGCACCTCTAGCTTCCTCAGCTGCTCTGCCTTTACTGCCCAGGTTTCTCTACCATACAGTAGTACTGGTCACACCTCTGTTTTGTACACCTTAATTTTCAACTTCTTTGGCATTTTTCTGTCATACACTATCTCTGACACTCTGTACAAGTTGGTTGCAGCCCCACTAATTCTTGCTTTTACCTCCTCATTCAGACTGACCTGCACCTCAACTACTCTTCCCATATATCTAAAGCTGTTAATTGGTTCTGCTAGTTTTCCTTTCATCTCAATTTTCAGCCTCTTCTGATTTCCACCATTTGAAATCCTCTATAAATACCTGAAATTTATCATGGTCATCTGGAGCCATGGAAATTGATTGATAGCAGGCTATGGGTTGTAGTTTAGATTTCCCTCAAAGTGAGCTGTAGTTCAGTAAGCTCCTAGTGGGGGGTGGCGCTGGGTATCTATTTTGAAGGGAAGTTTTCATTGATGTACACCAACAGTCTGCCACCATTACTGGTGGATCTGAAAGCATGGCAGGCACAAAACCCAGAACAGAAGGGAGATCTTGCTAAGAAGTCTAACCATATCTCAGTAATTAGGCATTCATGTACACATTCCAAATGCAGAAGTGCCTCAAGGTCAGAAAGTTTATTGTTAAGACTCCTTGTGCTGAGTATTGCTGCCTTAATATAATCCACAGTAGACCGGTGATTTTATTTAGTTGGTAAATTCATTATCCACAATGGGGCCAGTATTTTTGCAAGTATGTGGAAACTGTTGAATGAAAGATATAAACCATCTTTTGCCAACCAAATTGGGCTGTTGATAATTTCTTCTCAGGATGATACTCAGACCTAGATCGTGGTCTAGGCAGGGTAATGAATTAGGCTCCCCAGTACCCCCTGCAGCCATTCCAGGGTCCAATTATTTGGCTTTTTCTCCCCAATTACCATAAACACTGTTCAAACCTGTTGGATGCATACAATTTTCTTCTTTACCTCTACAATGATTACAGATATTGGATTTAATTTAAAACTTTTATTTCCAATTTTATTGCACAACCATATTGCAGTAGGGAATGGATGACAAACCAACAACAGGTTCATAGTTACAAGGCATCTCAAACATAGGAGAACACACTCAGGACTGCAGCACCCCAGCACCCTTTAAAGTACAACAAAGTATCAGCAATCCATCTACATGGTGTGAGAGTAGACTCCACAGCCTTCTGCACTGAAAGTAAATATGCTACCTGTTGTGCTACTAACACTGCTTTCAAATTGCTTAGCATGAACAGTAACAACCATCTGCAAAACAAAATAGTTGCTCACTGAAAAAAAGACTTGGCATGAGAAGCAGTGAAATACTCTTCCCTTGAAGCTCACAGTTCCTTGAAAATGCACTGAAGCTCACAATTCTTTGAAAATGTACTGAAACTTACAATTCCTTGAAAATGCACTGAAACTCATAGTCTGGTAGTTGGTATAAAGGATTCAGTCCTTGCCTCCTATAACTAAGATAGAGGGTTTAAGCCTGGTTAAATTAACTAACTTGCCAGTACTAACTAGAACATTTCACACAAACACACTGTTCTCCACTAACCTACCCATTCATCTGGAAAAATCCATGCTTATTTCTTAAAAAATGATGTGCTCTATTCCAATTTAATTGCAAGTACATGGTACTAAAGATGCCTATAGAGATGCTACTAAGGATGCACTGTGTGTGCATCTTTAAAAAGAAATGTAATGCACACAGAGAGCTTTCTTAAACAAGAAATGTAAGTTTGTGGCAGTTCCTCAGCGAGTGGGCAATAGCCGAATACATAGATCACCTAGAGCTCGATCTGGCTTTATGCTTACTGAATCCCCCTGCAAAGGCACCAGAAACTTAGTAAATTGTATTTCAACCCAATTATGTTTTCCTTTTATCTAGGTATCATTCTAGGTAAAGGGAGGATTCCACTCAGAACAAGTGTCTTACCCTTTAGCTGAAGTGAGTACAGTAAACTCCATCATATCCTTCTGCATTCTCTTGAGGGGTTTTCATGATAGATCATTTCCCTCCACATGGTCTACAATCATATTATAGTCATGCATGCAGGAAGAGAGGGTGTTGAGTACCCTAGTCATGTTCACTATCTTGATAACTGTGAGACTGCCGAATGTTACTTTGTCCTTGCCCAATCTAGTGAGCATGGAATATATGTGTCTAACAAAAGAATCACTAATAACTAGGATGTTTCCAGTGGCTGAACTATGCCTACAAGACATGAAAGTGGCTTGCTGCTGGTGAAATGTTGACATTAGTGTTAATGTGAAGGAATGTGGAATAAATGTATTAAGGGATTTACACTGATGCCAAGTCTTAAGAGTTCTGGGATGCTTCGATAGAGATGGTTTACAGCATCAGTGTAGGATAATTTTGTATTTTTAGTATAATGATATTGTACTTGCATGAGTTGCGTGTGATAGCGCAATGCACACTTCAGGTGGTGAACTCTGCGAGGGATATCTCCATTGATGCCCAGTGCTGATATATGAAACGTACCCTGTTAGAAGTAAAAGGGATGTGATTGATTAAAAACTGATTGAGGGAATTATTGAGGTACATTTGCAAAAAGATGGTTTGAGTGGGTAGTAATACTAAAGTGATGGGGATACCTGGATAATAGTGTTTATAAGCTGGTCTAACCGATTGTTTGCTTACATGTGTACTGTTTTCTACAGCAAGTAGTGGCTATTTATAGCTCAACACAGTTTGTTGTGATCTAGGGCACACTTGTGCCTGGCACCTGCTGAATGAAAACAAATGTGAAAGCAATACTTACTATGAGAAAAGAATGGAAGTTGTACGTGCCACCCTCTAATCATCACACCAACAGCATCAGTGCACTCAGCATGATATATTTATATATATATATATATATATATATATATATATATATATATATATATATATATATATATATATATGTGTGTGTGTGTATACCGTATTTCCCCGAAAATAAGACTAGGTCTTTTATTCTTTCTCCCGGCGAAATGCGCATTAGGGCTTATTATCAGGGGATGTCTTATTTAGCCACGCCGTACAACAATCTACCTTTATTCAGTTATTCATGTACAAAAATTGACATTAATTAATGAACACAAATCGACATTTCTTCATGTACAAAAATCGACATTTATTCATGTACACAAATTGACATTTATTTGTACTTTTCTATTATTGGATAACAGTTCTAATAACGGGTTGACAGTTGTGTGAGAATTCTACATAAACAGCACAACAAACATTTCTACTCCAGAATATGTCCACCTTGACTTTCACAGTTATTCAAATACAGTCATGTCATCTTCTGGGACATAACAAGTGTCCAACCCCCCGGATTTAGGCCTGAATTTCTTGCGACTCCATTTCCTGTAGCACCATTGGCCCCAGTTTGTCATGCCTAGTAACTGAGCTCTCCTTAAATGAGCACTGCTGATCCAAGTAGCCTGCTTGTAGTGCATTGGCAACACAGCTGTCAGTGATTTTACACCATGACTTTTTCACCCAAGTCACGACATCTTGCAGGCTAGGCTTCACAAAGTTTCCATGCTGATTTCTCTCCATTCTATTTTCAATGTAGTCATAGAGTTCCATGTGCAAATGATACTTGAATGGCTTGTTTATTGCAATATCAAGAGTCTGGAGATAGGCAGTCATTCCTGCAGGAATCATTATTTGATATATTCTCCTCTGTGCTAGGAGTTTCTTTGTTTCTTTAGCGCGGTGAGTGCTGGCTGAATCCCAGACTAGCAGACCTCTTTTGCCACCTCGAAAAACAACTGGCAGCATTACATCGACCCACTTCCTTAAAACTGCTTGTGTGCACCAGTCTTTTTTGGGTTCAAGAATGTAAATGCCTGAAACACGTTCAATCTTATCTTTCTTGCCCTTGCTAATGATTAGAGGTGTGGTTTTCTTTCTATCTAGACAAATTGCCAAAATACAGGTAACACGTACACTCTCATAACCAGTGGAGGGAATGTAGATTGACAAGGCAGCCCTCTGATCAATTGTTGCTTGAGATCCTTGGCCCATAAACACTGCAGTTTCATCCATAGCAATCATGTTGGAGAGTTGGTATTTAGAAAAGTCAATGCCATCAACAAAGGACTTGAACACAAGTGCACATTTAATAACTTCAGTATCTTCCAGCTTGAACAGTGTTGTTGATCTTCTTAGAGACAGTTCATATCACTGAAGGATGCCATCCAGCCAATGTTGTAATGCTTTGAATTCTTCTGGAGATATTTCTAACTGTGGTGCTATTGCAAGGGCAAATGCTTGAATATCAGCCCTGCACATAACCAAAGCCTTTACTCTCCTGTTAGCAATCCACTCACAGATGATGTTTTCAAGCTCAGGAAATAATCGTTGCCGACCTGATCCACACTTACACTTCTTAGCGTTTCCCTCGTTGGCCTGTTGACTGGGGTTAACGTACGCTGATCACCATTTTTGGACCATTCGGAGATCTAACTTCTTCTCTTTACAGAAAGCCATCAGGTTCTTTCCACGGGAGTCCTCCAAGATTCCTTTCTTGTACTAGATGGAATAGCTCTTTCTTTTTGCACTCATCTTGCCTGGGGGGGGGGTTAATTGAAGACTTACGCGACCGGAGTCGCAACACAAAATGGCGCTGGTTATGAAGAGAAGACACTACCACAGCTGCTCATTAGCATGACCGTGCACTTTGCACGCGTTGTCTGTACTTTGACCACCTGTGTGGGTTTATGGGCCAAGTATCTCAACCATCAAGTGTGAGTGATGATTAGCTTACAGTACGAATCAGAACTGGGGCTTATTTTTGGTGTATGGCTTATACCATGAACACCATAGAAAAACCATGCTAGGCCTTACTCTCTGGTTAGGTCTTATTTAGAAAGAAATATGGTATATATACATATATATATATATATATATATATATATATATATATATATATAGAGAGAGAGAGAGAGAGAGATAAATTGAAGCAAATAGTCCTGAACACACTAGCTATAGCAGCAATTATTCTACTTCCACTAGAAAAATTAATGTTCCCTCCAAAATGGCCACCAAACTAGGGCAGAATAGGATTCTAGCCAAACAATTATTAACAATTTCTAAGTATAAATAAGATAAAAATAAGGTAAGATAAGCAAGTATAAACTAATAGTAAAAACACTCAACAACACATCAATAACTCCAGTTTAATGTTAAAAGGTTAAAAAGTAAGAGCTTTCGCGACCACACACTGTCACTTCATCAGACAAACAGAATAACAATGCATTGCAGTATATATAGGTGTATCCACACCTTTACATAATTAATTAATTACTTAGTAATTAACAGAATAATGTCATCTAATTAATTCTAGTACATCTTTGAAATGCATACTATAGTTTATAGAATCTAAGAAAACAATACAGCGTGTCTACATAATTAAAATACAGGTAAAATTAATGTTGAAGTCTCCTGACTTTTAGGAAAGGTTTAATGGAAAAGGCACCATTCAGACGTGGGTATCTATCTGCATTTAGTAACAGTGTCCATTTTGCTCTGCTGCCTCAGTTATATTGTCTATATCTCCCCCTCTAGGATTCACATTTAGTGCTTGAATGACAAAAAAATTAAAATTGTGTGAAGAATCCTTATATTTCACATGATTTGCTAGTGCACTGGCATCCTTTTTCATTTTTAATGTCCCTGATATGTTCTAAAATTCTGTCTTTAAAAGGCCTGTTTGTTTTACCTACATAAAAACATGACATTTTGTGCAGAAGACAAAGTAAACTAGATGCATGGTTCTACAATCAGCATAGTAGTTCAAACTAATAGTGAAGTGTTTAAATGGATGTGTATATGTTGTGTTTGAGTAGATATACTGACAAGCAGAACAATGTCTACATGAGAAAGTTCCTGCTCGTGCTGATTCATGGATTCTATTCACCTTGGGTTTGTTGCACAGATGTCTCAAGGATTTGTTGTCCCTAAATGTAAAGGTGGGTGTATCAGTTATAATATTCTGAAGTTCTGGGATAACTCCTAAAGTATTCCACTTCTTTTTTAGAATGTTGCAATAGTCATTAATATCACTTGAGTATTGCAATACTATTCTGAAGTTATTGCTATGGATATTCTCAGATCTAATCTGGGATTCAATAGATGTTGTTTTTCTAAAGTATGGTTGACATTTGTCATTTCTGTGTGTCCAAGCCTCATGTATAGTATTGTCATTGTCTTTTTCACAATAACCTCTCTCCATGAATTCTTGCTTGGTAATATTAAGTGCATCTTGTGCATCTGAGTCATCATTGTATAATCTTAAGACTCTGTAAATCTGGCCTTTCAACATGTTTCGAGGAATATGCCTAGGGTAAACACTGCTTTTATAAAGAAGGGAATTCTTCCTTGTAGCTTTTTTGTAAATGTTACTGCATACCTGATTTAAGTCAGATTTTCAAAGAGTCACATCTAAGAATTCTATTTGATCTCCAGAATATTGGTGGCTGAATTTAAGAAAATTGGTAGTACTATGCATGTAATCAATCAGTATAATCTTAAGACTCTGTAAATCTGGCCTTTCAACATGTTTCGAGGAATATGCCTAGGGTAAACACTGCTTTTATAAAGAAGGGAATTCTTCCTTGTAGCTTTTTTGTAAATGTTACTGCATACCTGATTTAAGTCAGATTTTCAAAGAGTCACATCTAAGAATTCTATTTGATCTCCAGAATATTGGTGGCTGAATTTAAGAAAATTGGTAGTACTATGCATGTAATCAATCAGTTGTGTTAATTCTAACGTATCTCCTTTCCACAACAGAAAAATATCCACAAATCGAACATACCATATAATATTCCCATAAAACTCATTAGTCTCTGACAAAAAAGTGGATTGTTCCCATTGCACCAGAGCTAAATTGGCGTAGCTATTGGCACAGGCTGTACCCATGGCTATGCCAATTTTCTGTAGGAAAAATTCATTTTCAAATATAAAGGTATTGTTACATAGAATAATCTCAAGTAAAGTACAGATTAATTTCACATCATCAGTGTTAAAAGTGCTGTTCGAAGTAAGAAAACTTCTAATCATATCAATCCCCCTTTCATTAGGGATAGAAGTAAATAAGGATTCTACATCTAAAGTCACAAATATATAATCACTCTCTAGAGTAGAGAGCCTGTCATGTAATCTTTCTAAAAAAGTCTTGCCTCTATCTATATACATTGAGCATACTTTACATACACTATTTGATAGTTGTTACACTATTCTAAAGGATACTAAGACTTTTTTTGAAAGATCCCTAATGAATGGGGGATTGATATGATTAGAAGTTTTCTTACTTCAAAGAGTACTTTTAGCACTGATGATGTGAAATTAATCTGTACTTTACTTGAGATTATTCTATATAACAATGCCTCTCTGTAGTCTTATTAGTAAAATAGTAAGGAAGCTCATCTGAGCTCAGCTGGTTCACCAATCATTTTCAAAGCAGATTGCCATGTGAATGAAGGCATAATACCTACTTTTCCAACCAACCTATCCACATAAGTAGTCCAAAAGACTCTATACGTGGCTCTCCACTGTTCAATATATTCATCAATAATGTGGACAAAATAGTCTCAAATGCATGGCTAGTACAATATGCAAATAATCTGACAATGATATGTTCAGCCAAAACCCTTAACCATCTCTAAACTATTACCCAACAATCCCTTTACAAAGTTGGAAAAATTGATCACAAAGAATTAAATTTATTACTAAATAGTACAAAGTAGAACCACTGCTCGACACCTTTCCAAAATACACAACTACATACTACACAGTTTCCCATCTAATCCATAAAGAACGTAAAACACAAAACACTCAAGCTAAGCTGCTAGCTGCTGTTATTCACCACCCACTAAAATTTGATCATCAAATTATTTGTTATTGCTGAAACTAATACAAATCCTGGTATGCTATACAAATGCAAGCTTTTCTAACTGCACAAACTGTGTGAGTAACAAGTAAAACACTACTACTTCCTAGAATGCTTTACATTTCAACTATACCTAAAACTATCCAGAAAACTGTATCTCATAAATCTGAAGAAACATGGAGCAAGATTTCCAAATTTGCAAAAAAAAAAAACTCCCTCACAAACATATTACTAAAATAGCTCCATTCACGGAACAAAATTCATCTCCCAAATGCTGCGTTAGGCATCATGTTGCATGATGAATGGTGTCTGTGTTAAAAAGTTTTTGTACAATGCTTTAACTGAGAAAAGATATGCCTGGGTACATCAACTGGATTACCTGAGATAAAAGGTCTACTATCAATGCTAGTCAAATCTTGATAGTTGGATTGGAAATAAGGCTTATGATCTAGAAATAAAGGAATTAATATTTGTAGATGGACTAATGATGTGAACATTAGGACTAATGAGCTGCTTAGGTTTACCTTTATATCTTACTTACTCAGCAAGGTATTTAATTATTTAAAGTAATATTACAAACAGATATGGTCACCTGTATGGACTTACTAAATAGCACTTTATAAATTTATTTTAAATGCTTAGGTGAATGGTCTCTGCTCATATTTTCTAAGGTTTATTTATATATTACAGTGTAGCCATTAGGACATAGTGAGTCATTCTGCTTTGCAACATTGTGTTGAGTCTGTAAGAATAGATATGTTAATAGGGAATATATCAGGCCATAGACACACAAAGACCAAGCTGCTGCTTCTTTGATCTTTGATATTTTACTCATAAGTGCTAAACCCCTTATTATCACATGGCTCATATCCCACATTGCTTTAACCCTTAAAAAGTACACTACTTCATTATCACGTTTGTGGCATGTACCACATTAGTCAGTTTCACTGTTTCACAGGCACACTGGTTTCTCCAGCACAATAAATTACTGTGACAAATAGAAACAGGTATTTTATATAAACAGGCTTCATTCTGAGTGCAGATACATGCAATTATTATCATTTTCATTAATATTTAAGAAATATTAAGCTTTATTCTTCATTTTCAAACACTGCAGATTCCCTAGACAGTTGGCAACTCTGAAGCATTTTTTTGACTGTTTCTAATGGTTTACCATGTATTGTTGAATTTGGTCAATATTTTCACTTCCATTGCCTTTTTTTAAACCTGCTACAAATATTTGTGACATTGTCTGTGAAGTACATCCTTGCTGATTCTACTACAAACAATAGAACCCCCCTTGAATGTAAACTGCATGCCGACCAATGATTGGGCTTGTGTATTCCAGGGGCTTATCAGTTCTGTGAAGGAGTAGTGAGTAATACATTTCAGAATAGCTGAAAAGATGCACACATAGAGACACAAGATGAGTTGTTTTCACTTGAAGTCTTCACTGCACAGGGTAGACTCTGCCCAGGTTACATCACACCCATCCTTCTTTCCAAACACAAGGATTATGGGCTGCTTTATCATAAAACGTCTTTTGACTGCTTACTCTTATGATTAATGTAATGGTAGTGATCAGCATTCTGGAACCAGTAATGGGAATTAAATAGAAATATCTCAGCCTTCTGTCTATTATGAGTTGTGCTGGGAAAAGTCCCATTGCTTGCAGTGATATAATGTTCAAGTAAGGATAAATATTTGTCTGACATAAATAGTCACACTTTTTATGTATATCCCCAACTGTCTAGATCATTTACTTGATCACATGACTGTGGACTTTTTGTTATTTGTGTGAATTCCCATGACTTGGCAAAGGATTGAAATTCCTGGTATGAAAGTTACAAATCATTATTAGACAGCACTGGCTCTAGTATTCCATCTATGAAAATTCTGGACTTCAGGACTATTGGCACAGACTGCATTGTGGTATATCTTAACCAAAAAATCCAAATATTTGGAATAATAATCTATACACAAATAGTTGAGATTGTTGTACTAGAACAAATCAGTACCTAACTTTAAACACAACAGTAATAGAATTTCATGTGGAATGAGTGATTCTTTATGATTATGTTTCCTAAACTTCCTACCTATTCCACAATTATGAATCATTGTTCAGTTTGCAGAGACATATTTATTCAATACATTACATCATGTGCTCTGTCATTTCACTTTGTCATGTCTAGGTGCAACTTGTATAGTTTGATTGCCTAGCGACATTTGGATAACTTTTGAACATCACTTCTGGTACACTTGACAACTCACCTCAAAGGAAATATGGCAATGAACTCCATTTGCCAGTCAAGTCATGATAACATCTCAAAGTAACTGAATTTTTACTCATCCCTTGTGTAAGATTTCAACAATTCCAACGTTTCTGTGGTTAAAGGTAATTGTGACAATCCAGAGTATCTCTAGATTTCGCTAACTGGTCTTCTTTTCATTGTTTTATGTATGCTTTCCTGAGGGTATCTCTAAAATGCATAAGCTTCCTTGGGTTATATTGCACTTTCAGATCGTATTATGCAGTTGTAACATGTATGTGCTTTGTACAAAGTTGTCTTAAGATACTCTGAAATGAGTTGTGGTCAGATTCTACTAAATTACTTTCCTTGTAGACATAGCCTTAAAATGTTTGACATCCAGATGCTACTGCTATCATTCTTTTTTAGTTGGTGAACCAAGTATATACGGTACAGTCGAGGTATTTCATGCATAGGTGACAGGAATGCCCTCTTACAACAGAACTGTTCTTGTCACTTGTTAACTTGCATCAAATTGCAGGATTGTGGGCACCCAGGATTATGGGTAGAGTTATATAATAGCATTTCAGAGATGGTGCTGCAGTCACCTCTATAGTAATTAGAAATGTTCTTCTTGATATACTGACAGCACTATACTGCAGCTCTAGCGGCTATCTTAATAGATCCGTGATTGCTGACTGCGAAATACACTTTGACAGATTTTGTACAGTACTCATGAAATATAACAGAAATGGCAGAGATGATACACTATTGCATGGATCATGTCAGCATCAGAATGAAGGACATTCTTAGTCAATATATCTCTTGTGTATATTAAAGAAGTTACACATATTTACCATTTAATTTTTTGAATTTCAAGCCTGCATTCACAGTCTGTCCAGTAAGTCCTGTTCCTGCTTCATAGCACGCCAGACTAAGATGTCCTCAGTAGCACTGGCTCTACAATTTAACCCTTCAACATGTTTACTCAGCACTCTGACAAACATGTTGTTAACTTTAACGAACATATGTAATTTGTGTTATATTTAAGCAAAGCAATTTTACATTGTTGCAACTCTTTTATGATGTTATACAAACTACTTTTCACTGACAGTATTTTAAACATCTCTGTTATTTTCCCTCAGTACCTTTCATTCTTTTTGTCACTTTACCATTCTTTAATGAAATTCAGTGTTGCAAATTGTATAACAACACTATTACTGTACTCTTATTTATATACTTAACATAATTCAATAAGTTAATACCAATAATGTTCTACTTTCATGCAATATTTTAAGGTATTGTATTAATGTATTGTACTTAATCTAAACTGCACATTGTGCAATGAATGGAAATACTAGCACTTTATTCTTACTGCAAACCTCTAACAAAACAAAACAAAAGCCAGCAATAACAATGTTATCACTGATATAATACACACAGATTTTCAATAATCCAAAATACAACTATATTTTCAAAAACAAGACTGCTTATATATATATATATATATATATATATATATATATATATATATATATATAAAATAGTCATATTAATGGTTTACCTTCAACAATCTTTATACTTGCATAATGTTAATAAGTATATTTATATTCACATATTGTCAATAAATCTTTAATCTAAATATTGTTATACTATCACACTATACATTAAACTATGATGTGCGTGTGTGTGTGTGTGTGTGTGTGTGTGTGTGTGTGTGTGTGTGTGTGTGTGTGTATATATATATATATATATATATTTGTGTTTGTGTGTGTGTATGTTTGTGTCTGTCTTAAGGACATTATTTTGTGTGTGTGTGCGCACACGCGTGCAAGGGCGTGTGTGTCTGTGCAGAGGCATGATTGTGACTGTCCAGGTGCAAGAGAGTCAATAGTGAGTTTTTGCTTCCTGTGGCTCTTGAATCATTAGGTAGATCTGTAACACTAGTACAGCACAACAACAAAACACACCCCAGGATTTACTAAACTTCTGTGCAGGACTAGTTTGGTCCTGCACGGAAGCGCCCATTAAGGAGCAGGACGGCGGCGCACCATGCATAGTAATGAAGGTGCGCTTGCCGAGCTCCTAGTCTTACACGGAGCATGTACAAGTGCAGGGGGTGTGTCTGAGAGCAGAGCTCTCAGAATAAACATGCCCCTGGAATGTCGAACAGCAGAAGCTGTTAAGAAATGAGTGAGATCACTCACAGGTGTCCCCATATCCCCACCAACATACCCCCACATGTACAACAGCAACAGGACATATAAATTAAAAGATGAAACCCATCTATAGCTTTAAAACATCGATCAAAGCTAACCATAGGTGCGCTGGTGTGCCCATTGCTTAGCTATGGTTAATGTAGCTGAAATAGCAAAAGGAGGATAAAAAACAGGATATGTGCAAAGGAAGCAGTACAGCAATATTGTAGTGGGCAGAGCGTTCGTCTAACGAGCAGTCAATCACAATTCGAGTCCCACTGCAGTACATTCCATTTCCATGTCAAAGCACTGTTAAGATCAATATATTTAGTTGTATAACCTAATAAATATTTTTATTTTTTTATTTATTTTACATTTGTGACCAGGCTTGTCTAACTGGATACATGTCCATTTTCAGTAGAGGACCAGGGAGAATAGCTCCAAGACACATACACAAATACAATATAGTATGTTGCAACAGTCCAAGCGTATAACAGCTGTTGTTAATAAAAAATACAATACTCATAGTGAGCATAACACAAAACAGTAAAAGGTAATGTGCAAGAGATGTTACTATATGCATATATACATATTTTTAAATTGCAATAACATGGTCTTTGGTTCATTAAGGATAAGTCTATAAAGATGAAGAGTATTCAAATTAGTGTATAGAGAGAAAGTTAGTCAGGGTTAGTACAGGGGCATAACCAATGTGTACTGAGAAATAGTTTTATATTCTGTTTAAACAGTGTCAATGAAGACAAAGATATGAGTTCTGTGGGAAGAAGATTCCAGTGCTTTCCAGCAGTATTAGAGAACATAGAGTCTCTTGCTAAGTTGTTGGATCTGCTGGTGTTGATAAGGGGTTTGTTTGAGGAGCATACATTTTTAAGATTGTTGTATGGGGTAATGAGGTTAGAGAGAATTAGAGTGTTGGTGGGTTGATACAGGGTCTTATGGACTATGACAAGCTGGTGAAAGTGAAGCTGGTTTAGGAACTCTAGCCATCCTAGTTGCTTTAGATTAAGACAGTGATGAGTTCTAAAAGGAGAGCCAGTGGCAAATCTAGCAATATTATTATAGGAGATTGCCAGTTTGTTGAGGTTGTTTTTAGAAAGATTAGTGTATATGGGTGAAGCATAGAGCAGGGTAGAGATTAAGTGAGTTCTGGCTATGACAGTCCTGGCTACTGGTGTAAGAAAGGGATTGATTCTATAGAGGGACCCCAATTTCTTGTTGACTGTTTTTATTGTGCTGTTTATATGAGTGTCGAAGCTAAGGTTGTTATCTATTGTTATTCCTAAGAGTTTAGTGGTTGAGTCAGGAGATATGATAGTGCCATTATTAGATACGAGTGTGAAATTTATTGGTGTGTATTTTCGGGTCGGAATGAAAAATAAAAGTTTAGTTTTTTGGGGATTTAGAAGAAGGCAGCAGTTTAAAAACCATTGTTCTACTGTATTGAATGCTTTTTGGGTAAGGGACTGTAGTTCAGTTGGAGAAGTGGCTGAACAAATTATTGTGGAGTTGTCTGCATATTGAATACAGGTGGCATCAGGAATTGCTGAGTGAAGGTCATTAATAAAAATGGAAAATAGGAGTGGGCCTAATATGGAGCCCTGAGGAATGTGTGGGATTCTCAGGGTTATAGTTGGAAGTAAAAGTTCTTTTTATCTAACAGCATGGCTTTTTCAGTATTATTTCTAAGTTGTCTAAAGGTTTGGTCTGTAGGATTTTTAGTAGTACGCCATTTTGCCCAGGATTTCTAAGAAGGATTTTTGCCTAGTAGCTTTTGAGAGCCAAGGGGCAAGTTTAGCTTTATTTCTAACAGAGCAAGTTGGATTGTGGTGGTTGAGGATGGCTAAGAATGTGGAATTAAAGTATTCCACTTCTTCATTTAGTGGGAGGGATTTTAGAGGTGACCAATTACATTGCTTGAGTTCTGTTTGGAAAAGTTCAGGGTTAAAATTCTTTTTGGTGCGTATTATCTTGGAATTGTTTGGGTAAGTTAGGTTGGTTTTGTGTCTGATAATAAAAGTTAGTGAGTGGTCACTTAAATCATCTGGGAGGGATCTTACTTGGTATGTTTGATCAGGAGTATTGGTAAGAATCCAGTCTAATGTACTTTCTTTGTTATTGGGTTTATTAATTCTGGTTGGGGAGTTAATAGTTTGTGAGAAGCCATAGAGGTTAATATGGGTGGTAGGGTGTACAGTACTGCATGACTTCCAGTCGATATTAAAGTCTCCTAGGACTATGGTTTCATGTGGGAGATTAATAGAAAGCCAGTTAAGGATATTTTCAAGGGTTGTAATTTTGTTTCCTGGGGGAAGGTAGATGCAAATAATGTATATAGATTTACATGAGTTGATTTGAAATTTTGACATGAGGATTTCAGCATTAATGTCAGAAGGTGGTCTAAGGTTTGTAGTGCTAATCTGAAGTTCTGATTTATAGAGGATTTGCTGCCCTGCCTCCCTTTTTGGCTGTGCGGTCTAGTCTAAGGATATTGTAACCAGGTGGGGTGACTTCATTGTCTTTAGTTGTGGGTTTTAGCCGTGTTTCAGATAGACATAGGATGTCAGATAGGTGAACATCTAGGAGGGCGTGGAGGTGGGCAATTTTATTGTTAATGCTATGTATATTGAGATGTGCTATATAGAGTGAGTTAGGAGGTTTAGTAGCGGCATGGGTACTGCAGTTGTTAGGGATGCACTGTTCACTGGAAAGGTTATTGATTGGGCCAGGATTAGGACGAATGTCCCCGTCTAATAAGGAGTGGAGGTGTATTCTATTTATAGGGTTCATGAAGGTCACAATAATAGTTAAGTGATTTTTAAAATTTAGCTTGATATAATTAATGTGAGATAGTCCATGATATTTAGCTTGTAGGTAGTGGGGTTTGGATGTGATGTTTATGTAGTTTTGAGAGATAGCTAGTATTTGGTGTAAAAGCGTGTTTGGAGGGGAAGAGAAGGTGAGGTATAATGGTTGTTCATAGGAGGTTAGCAGATAGGAAATAGTTAGAGTAGGAAAGAGTGAGACCAAGAGTAATAGTTTTATTTGGTGTGGGATGGGAAATATAGCCATTATATTAGATTTATAGAGTGGAAAAAACATGGGAGGTAAGTATGTGTGAACAGGTAAGGAGATATTTCAACAGGAGTGGTGATGTAACAAGGAGGGATAGGAGGTAAGGTAATAACAGGTGAGGTGTTGAGACAAGGAGGGGTGCGAGTGTTAATGAGTCGAAGTGTTAGATTGGAGCAGATGTGATGGGGTGTGGCTTTAAAGGAATAAATGGGGTGTGGCTTTAGAGGAATAAATGTATAAATAACATATATGTTTGAACTGGAGTAGTAAGCATTGCAATGAAGGATAACCCCATACACTTGCCAAATCCACCACCTATGACTGTCGAAAATAGAGTGGTAGTAAAGATAAACAAGCACGACTAAGCAGGTGCAAGTCTGTTTGCATGACGGGAAGCAGTGCATACACAGAGTAAGCAATAGTGAGGCTAACCATGTGTAAGCGGATGTCACCAGAAGTTAGTAGTGCTTACAGTCGCGCAAACCTACTGATAACTGAGTAAAAGTGCTTCAACCACTCCGTATCCAACGGGCCTCATTCTGGCCAGCAACAAACTAAAATGTCCCTGCAGGGCTTGAACCCAGGAGACTGCACACCATAGGCAATGTGATTTACCCCAAGCCAACACAGGCATACCTAACCCTGATGATTCCACAAACATAGCATCCAGCAATACCATTCAACATTACAGGACATGTAGCTAAATCTGTAGATGTATGTGCATGTGTGTATATACATATATATATATATATATATATATATATATATATATATATATATATAAAACTAGATATATACCTCTCCCTCTCTGTATTACATATGTATGTGTATATATATATATATATATATATATATATATATATATATATATATATATATATATATATAAATATCCACGTCTAGATATATACATGTGCAGACATCCAAACATCTATATGTCATTGGATATGTATATATATATATATATATATATATATATATATATATATATATATATATATATATCTATATACAGCAATATATATGTATATATATATATAGATATATATATATAGATATATACATACATATGTGTGTGTGTGTGTGTGTGCGTGTGTGTGTGTGTACACAGATATATATCTATGATATGAGACAGCACATAAGAATGACATATATGACCACAGGCACCACCAATGGTGGTGAGAGGTCTCGATCAACATACGTGTTACACGTACCAATATCTCTCCCCTACAGCAAACCAGGTGAAACATGCAAACAAACACACAAACATAGTAAACAAATCACTGCTTCCCAAACCACAGACAGGATACTACCAGTGGGAGAAACACTGTGGCCCTGCTAAGTCTAATCTACAAACAAAGACAGGAATGTCCCTTGTGGGACAACCCAAAAATTCTAGGATTTCTGGATTTCCGCCATTACACAGATGCATCAAGGCAGGGCGCATAGGCACTTGGACTACAAGGTTGGGAAAACCTGATGATCCATGGTTCGAGACAACGTACATGATGGGTCCCGAGAAGTGGAGAGTGGGCAGTGTATAGTGGTGTGGTTAGACCTGACCTGCACCCAGAGAAAAGATGAGTGCTGTGGAGGAGGAACCGGGGGGGGGGGGGACTATGGGTATGAAATTATGGGTCGAGGTGTGCAGGTGTTGGATGGAGCAGTTCTAATCAGACCGCCTCGTGGATATAAGCAATAGTGCGAATTGTGCAGAGCAGTTGCCTAACAAGCAGTCATTCCCTGTACGAGTCCCACTGCAGCACAGTCTATTTTAGATGGCAAAGCACGTCATAACCAATTTTGCTGGTGCAAAACCCACTAAATAACACCAAATAACACATGGTTGCAGCTTCCTACTGTAGGCATGTAATCCATTCTAATTGGCATCACAACTTATTATTGTTGTCCTCACCCTCACTCAGGGGTGTGAGTGTCCAAATCTACCCCCAAATTCAGTGTATATGTACAGCTGTTGCTGTATGAGAAATGGCCAGTTGTGGACCTTCCCTTCAGCCTTCCTGCACATCCCTGGCTATGTCTCCTACTGTTTTCCCTCTTTGTGCCCCTTTAACACCACTTACCTATCAACCCCTTTTTCTTTCATTTTGAAAGTATAAAATTACAATTAGGTGACACCCTCTTCCCCAACTATATTGGCATAATCTGGAACTCACTACCCGCATCTATTACCTCAGCTGTCTCAAAGGACACATTTAAAAAACACTTGAAGGAACACCTCAAGCACACATGGATTTGCACATGCTCACCACTTGTCTAAATCCCCCCTTACACTCTATACCCCTACATCAACTACTGAAACTAACACCTCTTTTTCCTGCCTCGCATACATATCCCAACATCCTTTAAACCTTCCTTATTGCTCCCCTACCAATTATTCCCACAACCTCATATACAGTTACAGTGTCTTCCTCTCCACCTACCTACCTACCTACTCCTTCACTATTCACTTCTACTCTACCACACAAGTATGGAATAATTAAATCTTAACCTGAATACTTGAGTGTATCCTATTCACAGCTGTGAAAATGGAAGCTAACGTGACCTTAACCCGACCTGTGTCAACCGTCATACCTGACATGTAAACTTGAACTGAGCATGAATAATATCTACATGTTAACTTAAACTAAGCATGAATAATATGTTACTTTACTATGTTAAGTCTGTCATCCTCTATGAATGTGAACATCTCTGTATTACTTGTAATGATTACCAGAGTCTTACTGTGGAGCTTTTCTCCCCGGGCCTCTGCTGAAAATGGACAAGCATCCAATCAGAGTTTGCCAGTCAACAAATGTAAAATAAATAAATAAAGTAGTGCAGGGGTAAGTGGGAGTAAGCATGTTTAAACAGCAATAAGCGGGTTTAAGCCTATTTGCATGGCGGTAAGCAATGCCCACACTGGTTAAGCAATTCTGAAGCTAACACCCTGTAAGCAGATGTAACAGCAGGTTAGCAGTGCTGACCTCCGCACAAACTTGCTAACAACTGACAAAACGTGCCTTAACCAGTCTGTATCCAATGACCCATGTTCTGCCCAGCAACAAAATAAACGGCCCCTACTAGGCTCAAACACAGAACCCCACACACCATAGCCAAAGTGATTTACCACTAAGCCATGTCAGATATACATAACTCTGATGTATTCAACCAGCCCAGTCATTCAACAGTACAGAGAGTGTATTCCAACATGCAAATGTATTTGTGTGAGTAACTATAGTAATATCTAAACAGATACAACATATCAATAGATGTAGATACCTACATATATATATATATATATATATATATATATATATATATATATATATATCCATAGAAATATATACATACTTTTATATATATATATATATATATATATATATATATATATATATATATATATATAGATAGATAGATATATATGACAAATACAAATATGTCCACATGCACAGTTAATGAGGTTGGGAAGCACCAAAAAATATACATCATGTACGAATAGGCATACCCCCCCACAGCCAAGCACATCTGCCCTGCAATACACTAAAGTGTAACAGATCACATAAGCAGGACTTGACATGACATGTGTACAACATGCAAACAGTACTACAACCCACCTGTATGATGTCAGCAGGCCAGTATTATTAACATATCATGCAGTACAGTGTGGCTCCCATAGGAAATGTAAAATATGGAAGCTATCAACATCCCCAGGGTACATATACACAGGCACATATATGCAGATACAGGTATACAGATATATATAGCTATATATATATATATATATATATATATATATATATACATGTGACTGCACAGACACATGCAAAGATATGTACAGTAAGATACATATGTAGAAGGTGCACACAATATGGAACAGCCACTATGCCTACAGTTAACACCTTAACAACTGGACACTGTATGGGCCACCCATACAAATGAAAATTGTTGCCTGCAACATATGCCCACAGAGAGGTCATAGGATAAAACACCACACACAGGTTTGCAGAAATCGATAACCTTTATTTGTGTACTATTATAGTTGTAAATGCCATGTATTATAGCTGTTCAGACACTGACATCCATATAAACAGAATAATGCAGCTGTGAACCAGTTATACTAATACAGTAGTCTGGAAAGGTTCACAACTATTGCTGTCCAGGCTAAGCCCTAAAAATTGTACAATAGTAAAGACAGACTGGGCCACAAGATACCAAACTATCAACAGTAAGTAATGCAGGTGTATGGTCCAGCAGCCTCTATCTACACTCTGTACAAAATCACTAGGTGGTAAAGATGTCAGTTGACCAAATGGGATGTAACTGTTACATAACAAGGCATGACTGACACTATCACAAGCACACTAATAAACAGAACAATCTGTATGACAGAAGGCAGTAGGCCTGCATTAACCCAATTTATGCAAGTAGTGTAAATATAGGTGAAGTGTATGGTACTGTACATCCAGATACCTTAAGGCAGCGTACCCCTGATACCACCACATTTTGTAACAGCCTAGGGTATTTATGGTGCATTCCCCCCTAGACTCAATAATACAGGCCCATATACCCCTGTTACATACACTTGCTGGATTGCATAAGGGCACACATGTATTGTGTAGGTGAAGCCCACACATATATGGCCTCAGCTCCACCGTTATGTGTGGGGGATACAACAGCAGTGGACTGATGGCAGCAATGGCAATGTGATATACACACAGCCCACTACAGAACAACCCCTGACAGCATGTCATATGTGTAAAGCTTGGTATGTAGGTGAAGCACAGAGGCTGGAACACAGGCCCATATGTGGACAACTGTTGCCATACACTAAGCAAGTCACTGGTGTTACAGGATAGTATGCAACATGCCCTTAGTCAGGGAATTGAGGTTAGAAACATAAATGGATGTAGCCATGTACTGATAGCACTCAACACACACACTGCCAGTAAAATATCTGACACAGTACCTGTGTGGTGGACAGACAAAACATGATAGGCACACCTCTGGCCACCAAGAGCATAAGCTCACAGTTGAGAGCTATGCAGACAGACTGCATTCCAAGGTAAACTAGTATGTACACACACCCTGTAACAGCAGTACTATACAAAGCATAGCACAACTCTACCCATACTCTGTCTGCAGTTCTGGAACCTCATACAAATATGTAGCTGGCCTGAGTGTGCTGGTTCTCTTGTAAGAGGTATTGCTACCTGCTGTCTGTAACACTGATGCCCACACACAGGAAGGATGTCCATCACACAGGATTTATAGCAGGTGGTTGCCATGACAGTGGTAATTGGAAGTACTACACAGCATGCAGTTAGCAAGTGAAAGACACTGACTGAAGAGAGAGAGAGAGAAACGACACAGCTCTTCAAACAAAAATCTGACATCACAGGCATTTAGCCAGCTGTCATTCAACAAGACATCATTCCCACAACAGGTATGTGAGGTATACATACATGTAATAGACTATAGTACCTGGTCCATTATAATGGGCTAGATGATGTGAAATTATTTATATGTGCTATCAGGTGTTGTTGTGATGATGTTCAACTGAACAACTGCTATGGACAATAGTGTCTGTCCCTGTGTGTAGTGAGCCATAGCCGTTAACTGTGCATGTCAGAACTGACAGACAAGATGTAAGCCATCATAGTGTGTGTTGTGTAATGGGAAGTATGTATATTACGTGGCCAATAGCTAGTGGTGGATGTAATGCCATTATGATGGACATGTGGGAGCCACGGCCCAACACTGGCAGGATACTCATGAGAATCTGTAGTGTAGCATGCCTGAATGCCAATGCCATAGGTGTGTAATACGATTACCTGCAATCGGCCCCTACATATACCCCCCTAATGTCAGGCCATGTCTATATGTGGCACCTGTCTGTGTGGTAGCAAGGCAGAACAGTGCAGCTGTGCAAGAAGGTGTTGTGAGATTGTGGAGCTGATGTCTGAATGTACCTCACATATAGGTATGCATATGTGTACATATGTCACATATATAATATTTAAAAGATATATATGTATATCAGCATGTATGTCCAGAAATATACATATACCCATGTGTAAACATATATATGTGCACATATATATATATATATATATATATATATATGTATCTATATATATATATATATATATATATATATATATATATATAGTCACATATATCTACACACATATCGATAAATACAGATATGCAAATGTCAACATCTGTACAAACACACACACAAACAGATATGTATGGTAAGACATGTCCCCTATATCACTACCACAGTGATGTGTGCTATGTGTGAGGCAGCAGTATACATAGCAATACAGGCAGATATCTACAGCTGGCAGTGTGTGCACCATGGACAGGTATGTCACATGTTAGTGCCATCCTAGCACCACAAGGCCCCCACCTGTTCAGTATGCAATGGGAATATGGGGAAGTATTGCAGATACACACATGGAGGTAGTCAGGATTGTAAGATATAGAGGACAGTCTACAGGGGTGGTATGTGACACGTGGTGGGTATACACCGTGGATGATGTGTGTGGTCTGTGATGTGGATGCCCCATGGTCCCTGATATGGCCACAATGGGAACAAGACTCCCACCAGCTCTCACTCACAACAGCAGTCCATGTTCTGAAGGTTCCAGATCTGGTGGCTGAGCAGGAGGAGCATGCTGGCCATGTGAATGTGTACTGGGTGCCTCAGATGGATGTAGCACATCCCTCATGTGTCTTTGGAGCCTGGTATGGAACAGACCCAGACCTAAGCTCAGGGTACAGAGACATGGTGTGTGGATGAGGGGGGTGGCCCAACATCCTCTCTGGGTGGTTCCATCTGATGGCATGGCTGTAACAGTACACGAGGAGGTCCCAGGTTAGCACAAACATGTGATGGGTCCAGGTATCCTGGTCAGATGGGTGTCCAACAGCATGCATAGAACCCCCCCCCCCCCATAACACAGACTGTCAGATGTGCAGCAATCTCAGAGCAGCCATACCACTGGCATATAAGTAACCATAGTGGCCCTGACAGTGGCATGCAAGTGAATAGTTTGTAACAGGCCCGCAATGTTAGTGTCCACACAGGAGACATGGCTACAATCACATAGCAGAAGGTGTGGTACACTACACAATCTGTCCAAACAGCAGTTAAGCTGTAGCCATACCTAATGAGTTGTGTGTATAGTCTGTTGAAGCTGATATGGGGGGTGACAGAGATGTGTATTATGAACTGTGGTAACCTTGCCATATGAGTCACTCAGGCCTGTTCCCATCCTCATGTTTTTCAGGCACGATGGCACACAGCCACTTCCCAGCATATTCCACAGAGGAGAATGACATGATAATAAACCACCTGGTACTGCACTACCAGGTCCTGTTTGGCAGGACAGCATTGGAACAGCAGGAGCGGACCACAGAGTCATTGATGTCATCCTGCATAACCGCAGTTATGAGCAGGTCTGGCATCATTGCAGTGACCTGCTTCACAATGCCCATCAGCATGCTGCCGCAGTCTGGGGGGATTAACTTGCCACAGTGGGGGCCGTGCCACCCATCCCCCCTGACATGTGTGGAGGAGCTCCTGGCCAGCCTCGTGGCACCTGCCCATCCTGAGCAACATCAACCACTGGAACCCTTTGTGGAGGTGGGTGTCACCCACACAACAGCTGAGGAGCATGCAGGTAAGGACACAGGGCACATCAGTAGACCACTGTTGTGTAAATATCCACAATGGTACATGTAGATCATGCATATCTGATATGTTATACAAATAATGTATTGCTGCATTGTAGTGATAATCAGATGTGGTAGTATTGTATGTATTTAAAGTAGATGTATGGTAGTACTCCACCCAGCCTGTAGCAGTGCCGCAGGTGTGGGCACTGACATTGCATCTCTCACCCACTTATGTAGGCCCCTCTGGGGTAACAGCAAGGCAGCAGCCTGAAGCTGGTGAGAATGTCTTATGTAGATGCATGCCAACACAGCAGACTTGTAATGGTGATGCAATATTCCATGCACACATCTAACACACCTACCCTGAATGCATGCTGTACATGTGAATGTATTGTTGCTATGAAATGCATGATCTCACAGTGGCGGACATGATGGGGTATTGAAAGGGTATGTCACACACCTGCATGACAACTAACATCCTGTCATTGCGGAATGTGTCCACAGGGGGTAACATACTGTTGGTAGATATGGCATACAGTAGCGACATGTTCTGGACAACACCCATATACAGTGCAACACCAGTGTACATACTTGTAGGGCAATGCCAACTGCTGCTGAGATACACTATGGCATACAGCATTACACTCTTCCACATTATCAGCTGGGTCTAAGCTGCAACATGTGGTTTGCAGTGTATGGGACACTGCAAGCTGACACATCATGCATCTGCATAAATGCTGGGGGGGGGGGGTCTCAGCATGAAACACCAGTGCACTGCAGTAGGGATCCTATGGATGATAGGAATGGCTCTGTCTTCATATAGCCAAGTCCAGGACCTGTGACAGCCATAACCCTACCCACACTGTAATAGTGATGATATTGTTTGAACACCATGGGATGTGCACATGAGTGGACCTTGTAAATGTGTAGAATAGGGGGACATGTGTAGGGTAGGCTGAACATACACTGGCAATTGCGGAGGCCCACGCTGGTATAACCCTGCCATGAGCAGTGATTCCTGTAGTACACACAAGAGGTGTGATAAACCATCACGATAAGGGTGTCCACACACACATCCCCACATGGCGTGTATGCATCGCAGTCAGCAGCCACACATCTACCACAATCTGTAGTCACTGCATGTAAATGTACAGGACATATGTTATATACCGAGTGTGTGTACATCTAAGATCTGCAGTGCTGTGGTCCCATACCAGATTGCGGATGTGTGTGTAAAAGTGATAACAGTGTGTACACACCCCCCCCCCCATAGCCATGGTATGCTGTGATGGTTGTCAGTGTAAGCATTTCTGCAGTGGCCGTACATGGTCTGTTGATGTTGACAGCTGTAAATCAGGCATCCGGGAATCACCAATGACAACAGTCCACATATCATCCCAGGTATGTGTTGCTGAAACACATAGCAGCTGTGAGAGGTACAGATGGCATAACTAACATGGTACTACACATTCCGCAATGGGTTGGACACCTGTGAGTTGTGGGGCACAGTACATGGCAGGGTGCAGAACAGGTGCACAGCAATAATGTGTACATGGGTGCAGAGGTATCCTGGGGAAGGTGCATCACCTAGTCATAGCACATGTATCATACACATGTATACCACCGCTAGGATGGTGTGAGTATAGCTGAACTGCATGCTGTTCTGTACCATATGTTCTGCATGTTGGCAGATGGGTAATTGGAGGACTGTGTGTACGATCATTGAGCATCCTCACCTGCATGTGTGTGTGTGTGTGTGTGTGTGTGTGTGTGTGTGTGTGTGTGTGTGTGTGTGTGTGTGTGTGTGTGTGTGGGTGTGCATCCTGGTGGTTAATTAATTTGCCTGCATGATCACTCTGGTGAAGTGGTGGGAGGTAGATGCATATATAATGCGTGTGTGCATGTGTGTATTTGTGTGTGTGGCCATGTATGCATGTGTGACTGTGGGGTGTTCATATGTCTGTACCCCCTTTGGGACCATGCAGTACACGGACATGGAGTGCCACAGTGCACAGCAGGAATACCTGTCATGTACTCACAGGACAACAAATAGTACAATATGGCCTATAGCTTGGATCAGGCATCCAGAGGGAAGGTAGACCCCAGGCACACACTTACTTTTGCTGTCAGTGGAGAGTTCACCTACAGCCTATGTATGCAGCTCTACAGATGCATTGGGGAAGGAAAAGTCAACACCAGGGAGCTGACATTTGATGGGCTGATGGAGTAGCATATTCCACATGTACTGAGCATTACATACACATGACACACCAGTGGGAGGTATTATGGCTACAACATAGTAGCCCACACATATAGGGGCCATGCACATCATTCCGGCCATGCAGAGGGTGCATACCAAATGACAGCATTGGAGCCATGTTACTCCACTACACACTGGTCAGGCAGGTAACGTAGCAACAGGCCTTGTGTTGTGGGCACTTGTGTGGGCATTTAGAGGACTGTGATGTTAATGAGTGGTAGCAATGTGTGTATATTAACAATGCAGGATGGAGTAACACATGGACATATACGTGGGGCTGTCTGTAAAGGCATGGACAGGTAGGTAGTACAGAGGTGTGTGTGTGTGTGTGTGTGTGTGTGTGTGTGTGTGTGTGTGTGTGTGTGTGTGTGTGTGTGTGTGTGGACTGTTAAGCAATGCTGTACAGGTTTTAAAGTGTGGTTTTTGTTTTCCCCCACAGATGGCGAGGTGGGTCAGGGTCCCTCCTGCACCCTATCTGAAGTAGGTGTCCATACAGACACCGATGATGATGATGATAATGATGAGGCACAGGTGGAGTTGTCAGGGGCCGACACTGTGCATACATTTAGCCACCCCACCCCTGCACACAGTTACAGTGCCTATACACACCCCAGCACCAGTGACCATAGCAGAGGGACAGCTGGCGTTCAGTGGCAGTGCACAGGAAAGTGTGGTAACCATGCCTACTGTGTCCAGTCACAGCAGGCATATCCAGATGTTCAGCAGGCTGCCACATAGGCGGATGTCCCAGGGTGCTCATGGTAGGGTCACTGGACATCATGCCCCTGGCATAGACAACATTGCTGCAACCAGCAGATGCATGTCCCAGGCTGTAATGGTGGTGCAGGCATGTATTGAGTGTTACACCAGACAGTGCCTTAGGTTGCAGAGGGCTGCACTTGCTACTGCAGGCGTCAACTTTCATGAAGTGGCGGTTGTCATCCGTGCTTCTAACGAGCAAGTGGATAGATGGCATGAAGAGCTGATGGACCTCATCAGCTTTGGTGTGTCCATGCTTTGACATGTGGTGGAGATGCGGTGACACCCGTGTGGATGTGGCCCAGCAACACCAACAGCTGGCACTCAGCATGGGCATGCTAAGACTCCAAGGGACTCCCGTAGTGGCAGTAGCAGACCCAGATGTGTAGGGGGTGTGCTATCCACACCACACCACAGCAGGTCACATGCATGTTGTCCTGGACAGTCCTAGGAGGGATGTGGTACCAACGGACAAATGACATCAGCAGGTGAGAGTAGCACTTCAACACCTGTACCTGCACATGCCCGTGGAAACCCTGGCAGGCACAGTCCACGTGTCCTGCCAGGTAGGGTCTGCAGCTGTCCATAAACACCTCTGTAGGGCAGCCACAAGGCAGAACTATGTGCATGCATACCCACACACTATGCAAACACACCTAGGGCACCTCATACCTACACACACCACATCTCAGCCAGCTCCCCGGAATACACCCCTCACCCACACACACATGGTGTCAAATGTATGGCCTATTGGCCCACCCTCGGCATCTGGCAGACCAATACCACACCCTGTGCATATGATGATACATGTGCCCCATCCCTGTCATACATATTATCGATGCAGGAATAGGCTGATATGGTTCTGATGCACAGGATGAATGTACACCAGTGTACCACAGTCCTGCAGTGTAACATGTAGTAGGGTGTAGAGTGTGAGGCATAATTGGCAGGTAGTGTAGCCATGCAGCTGTGAGGCATACTTGGCAGGTAGTGTAGCCATCCAGCAAATGATGCCTTCTAGCTGTTAGTAATACTGCATGGTTGTGGTCTCTAAACTGATACGCAAGTGTGTTGTAGGTGTACATGTCAGTACAAGGATGCCCTGTGCATATGATGATACCTGTGCCCCATCCCTGTCATCCATACCATCTATGCAGGGACAGGCTGATATGGTTCTGATGCACAGGGTGAGTGTACAGCAGTGTACAACAGTCCTGCAGTGTAACATGTTGCAGGGTGTAGAGTGTGAGGCATAATTGTCAGGTAGTGTAGCCATCCAGCAATGATGCCTTCTAGCTGTTAGTAACACTGCTTGGTTGTGGTCTCTAGACTGATATGTAAGTGTGTTGTAGGTGTAAATGTGTCAGCACGAGAATGGTCTGCAGTCATAATGCACAATGGGGTATGTCACTGTGCTGACACCATGGCAGTGACATATCTGGGGTACAGTCGAACATATGTTGCAGGTTACTATACCGGGTATTGCCTGTGCCACATGGAAATGTGGCCCACTGGGGCATGTATACCCTGCAACCTGATGTAGACCTATCCACATATATGTACACTGTTACTTGCCAACACTGGGACTAGACCCCTACCTAGCAATGTTGTGATACTGACATGTGTGGCCTACATTGCACAAACACTGCCTTAAGCACTCTATATCCAACAGTCCTTGTTCTGGCCAGAAACAAAATGAGCATCCCTTGCAGATCATGAGCACAGGGCACTTTACACTGAAGTCAAAATACATGACCACTACACCATGACCACTGTGGGGACAGCTGTTGTGTTACCAATATACCTGTCATTACCCAAATTGAGTGGTATTGAACACTTGCGCTTACATCCTAGATTGTGTAGTCCTTGTCATTAATATGACTGTTGCAGCACATATGTTGTTTTATCATAATGTAAACATAGCAGATACATACGGTGGGATACATCTGGGAGGGTATACGCAACCATGATGTTTACTCATGACAGGTATATGGTTGTATACATATAGGTGTATAGATGTCTACATGTACATACACAGGTATACACATGCATATGTCTGTATACACCTCTGTATAGTGCTACATATATATTGCCATGTGTACACCTCTTCGTATGTACATATGTGTACATAACTATACATATATGTATCTATACATATGTGTATATATAGGTATACGTATATGTACATATAGATATGTGTATATAGCTATATATGTATGCACATCCTATGTGTACAGATATGCCTAGTTGTGTTGGTATATATTTAGATCTCTATGATTATATGTGCATACATATCTATACCGATATACCTACTACTGTCAATATATCTGTAGATATCCATACGTTTATGTGCATATGTATCACTATCTGTATATGTTTAGACATATTGCTCTGTATGTGTATATATATCTGGGTGTGTATATGTATATCTATGTACTTATACATACCCATCTATATATGTTGATATGTTTATGTGTAATCATAGATATATATCTGGATGTTTATATGTATAGATGTCCTCACCATACACCCTGGACACATAGTGTAGACTTACCCCAGCCCCTATAGTCACAGCATCATAGTGCAAGTGGATGTCAGGTATGTATAGCAGATATATCGGTAGACTATTGCTACTGTAATTGGGATTGTCTTCACAGACATGGTGTGTGTGGAAGGTCACATCTGCTTTCCACATGTGTGCCATTGGCTACTGACAGACATCCTAAGGACATCCTGGTAAAGTACCACTGCTAGCATGTAATGCCCCCGTGGACTGCAGCACAGATATTGGCCAATATATGTGGACCTTCTGAAACACTCCTTACAGTCCTGAGGTATACACAGAACCCCTTAGTGCTAAACATGTGTACCATGCATGACAATATGGATGTTAACAGTCATGTAGATGGGTATAAAACATAACGACTGGTATTCATATGCCAACATAGGTATGCATTCACACACCCCTGTCTGGCCTGACACATAATACTGCTGGTACAGGGGTGCCATGGCCACATACTACCCATTAGATAGTGACATACATCTGTACAGCATCCCACTGCTCTGTATGACATACATGACTGTTAAGGGAGACCCGGCAGCATTAAATCTGGCAAGTATCTCCACATGACATCTCACTGGATAAGTACACTAAGCTGCTAGATATGTAACAATGCACTGTGCAGGCTACAGACAGACTGGCTCATCACTGGCCAACATCTCCTATGGGGGAATGCATATGTACCTGCATATATAGCAGGCTCTGCACGCATGTCATACCACAGGGTAAGATACACCTGTGTGAAGGTGCATAACCACATCCAATGTGAACACAGCCACATAAGGTAAGCTATCATAACAGCACAGTATATGGACTATCTGTTCAACAACATCCTCATATGTGCCACTCACAGACTAACCCTACATATACTGGGCTGCTACATGGTGTGGTCTGGTGTCTGTCTGTGGCGTGGGACATGTGTGTGTAAGGCACTACAGACATGTAAACCAATATGGTAACATACAATGGAGCAGCATGTAACATCAGATAGTATGGGACCTATAATAATGACATCTACCACAGTCTGTACATAGGCTAAAGAACATGTTCACAATACACACACTGTCAACAGTCACCATAGTATCACAGACATCAGTACTGTACAAATGACCATGGATTGTCCTGGTAATGTCATCAAATATTACTTGTACTGTGCATAACATGTGTAGCAGTCTGATATCTCCCTGGATTGATATCAGATATGATGACACTTATGATGATGTACAGCACACATGCACCTCGTAATGCATGACATATGTACAAAGGTTGACAGAGTTGTGGCTGGAAGCACATACACAGGGCCAACATTGACATGTTGCTATGTTAACCTCATACATGTACTGTCGTAACAGGGTTTGTTGCAACATGTATCCTATGAGGGATATGAAGTCAGTAACTGTCAGGGCTTTCACCAACTACAGACTGCAATCCTCACACTACCTTCTGCAGTTCACAGATACGTGCTCTGTGGGTAACACATGACACCAAGGGCACAACACACTGCCCAGTCTGCAGACGACCCTGCAGATGTGGATTCCTCATAAACACAGTTCTGACATGGCAAGTATTACAACATGTAAGACAGCCATATCCACACACACACTGTTAAACCAACATTACTCCACATGCAGTATAGCAGCACTTACAGCCTGTAGTCGGGCCAGACACATCCCCCTCCTGTGTGTTGCCCTGTTTCCGCAGTGTAAATTGTTAGAGGTATATCCCCAATACATCTGAACTACATTTCACCAAATGACAGATCTAGTTACTGCCCACAGTGGATGTAAAGGTCCAACACCAAAATGATGTTCCTAGATATTGGAGTGTGTTACCATGCAGTTGGCTATGGGAATGTTACCACAGCTGTTACACATGCACTCAGCTAGAGGAGGACTGCAATTGGTGCAGACGCCATCAGCTGATCATGGCCATCACTTACAAAACACAAGCTGCTGCCTAGCAAAGCAGGTATACATCCCACATTCTACAGAGAGGGTGTGGGCAGGACAGACAGAGAAAAAGTATGTCAGTGAAGGTGTGGGTGAGTAAAATGTAAGCATGTTTGTGTCAGACACCTACCAGTATGGGGTTTCAAAAACCTGACTGCTATGCATAGCTGTCACATGTGTATGTAGCAATTGCATGCACCAGATAGCTTACATGTTGGTGAGCTGTCCAGACGTCTATGTGCTGGTGAGTGACATCTGCAACACTGTTAAGATACAGTAGGTGTAGCACATCAGCCTGTCCACATGAACAGGTGTTAGCATCAACACAGCCACACTCTGTAAGGGACTCATACACATTGTCACACTTGGCAGGGTAATGAATACACTTCCTAACCAGTTACCTTGCCACAATACAATAATGCATAGGTGTGAATTGACCGACAGGGGTTATCCTGGATTTCTATGGTCAAAGGGTATGTGACGGTGTCTGACATTAGAGAGAATGCTTCAGTATGCCACTGGGGGTGGTACTGGGTGTGAATGTGGTCAGAAGCATCATACACCACACACACAGACACAAGGTGCTAGTACCGGCGTGCATGTGTGCATTGCTTCACGGGTGTATAGTAGTTGATGGTGCCAGATGGCTGTACAAGGCTAGGTGAGGGGTATATCATGGCATCAAGCCACATGAGAATGGTCTGCATTATGGCTAAGGGGTGTAGTGTCCGGAATGGAACACACAGGTGGGTATAGCATTCACCATCCAGTCTCCTGGGATACTATTGTGTGTGGCCAGTGCTGTGCAATGCTTCACATGTATGTGTTCTATATGCCATGACATGGACGGTGTTTGGGATGTGCACATGTCCCACATTCATGTATGGTGGCATGTGGAAGTGTACCTGGTTTGTCTGGCCCATGTTGTGTACACAGAATGTTATCATCAGTTGTGACAGTCCCACCCTCATGTGGCGAGGCCAGGTAATGGACAGCTGGTTGACCCTGCACCTACATTGGTAGCATGTTACAGGTATTCCCTGTTGTCAGTGGAATCTGTCCATACAGGGCATGTGTGTGAGGCATGGTATGTCCTTTGCGGATCACATTTGATAGAACCACAGTTGTTGCAGGCATCCGGTGGGAAACATACTGAAGGTGCATTGTCTGCAATTAGGTGTCTATCGTACTGTTGGACAGGGTTCCGTGGCCGCTGTAGGCCACTGCATTCACACCATTGTTACTATCAGTCACCAATATGCAATGTACTACACACATCTTGGCTGTTGCCCCACCATGTGTGTATGTATGAGACATGGGTTGAGAGTGTGCTCTGGGTAATACTGGGGTTGCTAACTGTGATTGCCTGGCCTTGTTGTCACATGTATGGGTATGGATATGCACCCCAGCCTCTCTGCTATTTCACAGCTGCTTTCCCTGTACAGTGGACATTGTGATATGTACTAGGGCCACCATATAAGAAAATTGCAAAACCCGCTACACATTGGGCCCAGGTGTCACACACACAGACCCTCCTCCATACAGGTTATGAGGTACACACACACCTGTCATGTCCGGGAGTAGAACCCCTACCTAACTAGTTTATTATACTACAACACTATGCAGTTATAGTATACGCCATGGTGATTACTGTAGTACTCCTTCCCCAAAGGTGTATATCACATTGGCTGACATCAGCAAGCTTGCCAAAGTAGGGCATTTGACATGTATTGAGTGTGACTAGCCTAAAATGCATTGGTCCTTACACAGACAGTGGAACACACACACAAAACATCCAGAACTGCCTTGGGTGGATATAGAACCCTACTAGAGTTCTGAATCACACTGCAGCAGTATGCAGTTATGGCACGCGCTACGGAGATTACTGGGCTACAACCTTCCCAGAGGTGTATTTCAGGGTGGATGGCATCAGCAGCCTTACCAAGGTAGAGCATTTAAATTGTAGGGGGGTGTGACTACCCTAAAAAGCATTGCTTTCTACACAGACAGAGTCAGACACACACTCACATTTGCCAAGGCTGGGTTAGAACTCCTACTTAAGTAGTTTATCACACTACAGCAGTACACAGTTACAGCATGCGCCATGGAGATTACAGGCCTATCACTTCCCCAAAGGTGCTCTTCACAGTTGATGACATCGGCACACTTGTCAAAGTGGACCATTGGAGGTTGTAGTGTCTGTGAATGGACTCAAATGAATTGCTCCCTACACTGACAAAGAAACACACATACAACCACACTTGCCATGTCAGGGAATAGAACTCCTCCATAATTAGTTTATCACACTACAGCAGTACACAGTTACAGGGCACACTACAGAGATTACTGGACTATAGCATCCCAGAGGTGTATTACTAGGTGGATGACATCAGCTACCTTGCAAAGGTTAAGCATTTGGATTGTGGGGAGTGTGGCTAGCCTAAAAAGCATTGCTCTATACACAGGCAGACACACACACACACACACACACACACACACACACACACACACACACACACAAACACACTCATACACAGTTGCCATGTCTGGGGACAGAACTCCTAACTAACAAGTTTATCACACTACAGCGGTATGCAGTTACAGGACACACTATGGGAGATTACTGGGCTACAGCTTCCCAGAGCTGTATTAAATTGTCAGGATTGTGACTACCCTTAAAAGCATTGCTCTCTACACAGTCAGATAGACATGCATACAAACACACACACAGTTGTCATGTCTGGGATTCGAAGTCCTACCTAACTAGCTTATCACACTACAGCAGTATGCAGTTATGGGATGCGCCACAGAGATTACTAGACTACAGCTATCCCAAAGGTGTATTTCACAGTGGATGACCTCAACGGGATTGTCACAGTAGAGCTATGGGGAGGGCAGTGTGTGTGCATGGGCCATTACCCATTCATGTAGGGGTTGACACGCCACATGCAGACACACACAGGGTCATATTTCACAGGTATGTGTATACATTTGCTAGATGACTACTTCCTTGTGCAGTTGTGTTGCACAGCTGGCACGTGCACCACATGGTCTGTAATGTTGACAGATACTGGTGGCTAGTATCGGCAGTGAGTGACATCTGCACCTCGTGTTTGGGGCCCTTTGACTCTGTGCTGGGTGGGACAGGCCTGGATGGCTTCTTGTCACAGTAACCCTCTTCCACACATCTATGTCCATCTACCTTTGGCTTATTATAGTGTGTTGTCCTTACATATATGTCTGTATTCCTATACACTGTATGTGCAAGGCATGAGTTGTGCATACTGATGGGTGTCTGCACTAACAACTGCAACTGCCAGATATGTCTGGTCCACTGGTGTTTGCAGACATGGCCGTCATGTGTTTAAGTGTGTGAGCATGCCCAGTATGACCTTTCAGTATGTTGTTGCCTTACATTGCCTTCATTTCTCTAAGTGTAATAGCATACCCAGTATGGGCATCTTTATTGCATGTGTGGGTCAGGTCCGGGTAGTTTGTGCTGCAGTGCTGACCTTTGTGTTGTGCACCAATAGATAGCATGCTGTCGCTGCAGGGTATCCATCGATCATTTGGCATTGACCGTTACTACATTTCTGCATAGCGGGGGGGGGCACACCTAACTGTTTCTACAGCTCTACAATGGATTGGGAGGGGCACATCTGACTGTTATTATATTTTTATGAAGGTTGGGGGAGGGCACACCTGACTATTTCTACATTTCTACACAGGATTGGGGGGGCACACCTGACTGTTACTATATGTCTATGTAGGATGAGGGGCACACCTGAAACTTGTACACATTTGCTGGGACTGTACTGGTATGTCAGGTACTCCCTTTTAATCTGTAGTCTTACCTATCATGCTGGCTAGAGGCATAACAGTGTACTACAGATCGTGGCTTTGGTTGGCCTACATATTATTGCCTGACTTCCTACCCTTCAGAACTAACATCCCACTGCCTGCCCTGCTGTGGTCTGTCTGTGTAGGCCTGGGGGGAGGTTAACCATAGCCATCTATCAGGGGCCAAGGCACAGGCTCTGTTTGGGTTTGCCTACAAATGTCCTGCTGCCTGACACTGTTGTTGGATATGTGAACCATCCTGACTGGCATGTGTAGGTCATATGGACACACATGTCGCTCAGCACATTTCCTGCAGTGGATTTTGTCACCCTGTTAGTACTGGCTACTATGGTGACTCCAGTATGTGTTACAGATGTCATGGTGCCACTATGGGTGTCAACTGTCTGCTGGCATGACATCCAGCCACCCATTTCCCTTGCATGCTCACATCCATACCATAGCTACAGGTAACAACACATTCTACTCGATATGGCAATTGGTAGGTTGATTGACTTACCTTGTGGGTGTGCCAGGCTTGTCGATGGTGCTGGTGGGCTGCCTATGTCGGATGCACATAGTACATATACACGGTTGAGCACAGGTAGTGTCATATTTGGCATCCCTTTTACTGTATGAGGGAGTCAGAGAGAGGTGTTATTCCCTGGGTCCCTACTGTGTCAGTGCATGTGCTATGTGTTGCCTCTTCGCCAAGGCCAGGGCATACTGGGCATGCCTCCTTCTGCCTATTGGGACAGGCTCAGGTTGTTCCTCCTCCAGGTCACTCTGTGCCTGTGCAGGCCTTGGCATTAGTAGGGGGCTTTGTGGCCCTGCCCCATGCTGTTCTTGCTGCAGCTGTTTCCGCAGGATCATATTGTGTAGCAAAGCACATACCATGACAATTTGGGTACATGTAGCTGTTGAACACTGCAAGACTCTACTGGATGTGTCTAGACACCGGAACCATGACCTGAGCATCCCAAACACACGCTCTGTTATATGTCTGGCATGTGCGTGTGCCTCATTATTGCGTGGTTGTACAGGTATGTGTCCATTTCTGATGGGTGTCATAAGCCATGTCTCCAGTGTGCACCCAGCATCCCCCTCTAGATAGCCATAGGGGATATCCCCATTGGCAAATCTCTGGTACAGCTGCATCAGATGCCATATATGGGAATCGTCATACCTTCCAGGGCAGCCTGCACACACATTCAGTATAATGCCCCGGGCATCACATATGACCTGGCAGTTGATGGAGGGGATGCCCCTGCGGTTGATGTATGCCCTACCCTGGTCATCGGGTGATGCTTTGATGCATATGTGAGTGCAGTCTATAGCACCCACTACCCCAGGGTATTCTGCTGTTTGGTGGAAGAGACGCATATTGCTGGTCAACACCTCACGGGTGTTGGGGAAATATACGTTTTCACTGGCATGTGATGACATGGCATCCAGGAACTGGTGGAATACTCTAGATGCTGATGCCTGTGAGATCCCCATGATATCCCCAGTTGTGCTTTTGGAGGTACCTGTGGCTAGTATACCTAGGCCTACATATACCTTGGTATCCACTGGAATGGGTTTCCCTCGGTCAGTTTGGTGTGACAAGTGTGGCCGGCACAGCTCAACACATTGCTGTAGGAGGTCTCTGTCCACCCTATAGCGCTCCACTATCTCCAGATCATGTAGCCCCTGGTACGTTACCCTGGGTCTGTACACTCTTCTACGTCTCCTCACTGTGGGTTGTTCAGCAGCATTCACATCCTCACCACCCTCAGCCTCTTACACATGTTGTTCTATGTTGCCTGCTGCAGCCCTTCTCATTTTGTAGGTTTTTTTAGTTAAATTTCCCCGCTTGTACACACCGGTGGTGTAGAGTGTGGGAAAAACCAGAGGGGAAAGTGTTTGCTTAGTTTATATTAGTGTTCTGGGCTGGGCTGATTCTGATACATTTCACCTGCCAGCTAAGCTAGTTCTCCTTGATTACCTTCCTACTGCTGTTTTTCCTTCCCATTGCCTTCCTGTTTAAGCCTGTGTGTATGCCGCACAAACAGAGTGCTAGAATATGCACACTGCTGCTGTTTCCTGGTTTAAGCTCTTTTTTCTTCCCGTATGACCCAGTGCAGACCACGCACACCTGTTTAGACTTTGTAAAGATGCTAGGCAGGTTTAGACACACCCCCTAGCTTAGCTGTGCTTAGCTTGGAGCAACCCCGAGCCACAGGGCTCCAATCCACTTACAGTATGCCTAACACACACACCCATAATGTCACCTACCTCCTAGGCTTGCACCCACCTATTCATACTCTTACACTGTTGGGAAAACTGGGATTCACTATCCTCCCCCTCATTTGCATAGGATTGCCTGCTAATGCATAGTTACATGTCTCACACTGAGCCTCTCCCCTTAACAACCACTACTCACTGGCCATGTTGTCTTCTGCCTGCCATTGACTTCCATGGCAGAATACTGATTTTAATTAGAATGCTTAATTTAGGTTTGTTTTGTTTTTACCCCAATCCCGTTTGTGCGCCGCTGCCCTACGCTTAAACAGCCGGGATTGGCTAATAGGAATTAAAAGTTGATTTTTTAAATTTTTGTACTGTTTGCAATGCCAATGGCCTTATATTTGGCCATTGACATGCTTACTACATGATATGCAGAATTTATTTGGGGCTGTCATAGCTCCGTTTTGGATTTTGCAGACATGTACTAGGTTACTAACCAAGTACATTTCTGCTGATTGCACTAGTCCTGCATGGACGGTCGCAAGCTTCCTGGATCGCAAATTCACCTCATTTGCATGGATTTCTCCTGCAATAGGGTGATTTGCATATAAGGGCTTTGTCCATGCAAGATTAGTGCAGGAGCACTCGTGCACGCCCCTGCAGGCTGTTCCTGGATCGCACGGCAGACATATTGCCTGCTTGAGCTCCTGCACCAATCTTGCACGCCATGCAAGCTTTTGAGAATCCAGGGGACAGTTAATGCTACAGAAATAACCTTTCTGATTTTCTCCATAATATTGTTTATACTGTTGTACCACAGTACATACGTACTGTTCCAATAAACTTACATTATCCCCTTACTTTAAATGTCACTCATATTTACAATGGTAAAAAATAGTTACAGTGCATTTTGAAACTATAACATATAAAAGAATCATGCTATTTATAATTGTATGTGTAACTGCATTATTTTGTTTGCTATTTTGCAGTGAACTGAGTTTACTACCTAACAAGCACACATTGTTACCTTCAATGTACATTCACAATGCTTATCTTAGTTCAGAAAACAGTTTTACACCTGTTATATGATGTTTCAGAAATTGTTTTTCAGTCAAAAAAATACTTATAATACATTTCTTTTGAAAGCATTACTTAGTACCTCAGCTTTCATAAAAATATCCCATATGAAATTATTATTCAGTATTCAGAGCGTCTTCTGCGTGGAGACATGCGTGAATGGGCGTACCTTCGTTGAAGGTTGTGCGTCAGGGCTGGAAACTCGGCACGTAAAAATCAACTACCAATCATTAGCGGACCAGAGTTCCACTGTGGCAACCCCTAACCTGGAAAAGCCGAAAGACTCAACAACATTCAGAAAATATTTATTTCTGCAAAACAGCATGCATTCCTGCATTCCTGCACTGACCTGAATCTAATTTATTATTGCACATTGTATTGCTATAAAACACTGTACCTCTTTTAGAGCTAATTCTCCTTCACAATAACTATTTTCCTTTGCTAAAAACATACCATGATTGCATTTAATTCTGTAAACCACTACTTGGAAATGTACTACTATAGTATTTAACAATGGCCTCAATGTAATCAATTGTTATGCTGCTATCTTACAGTTCTAGGGCTGTCTTGGTATTAAGGTTTTTTTGCAATACTTTTAATATATTGTCACAATGCCTCATACTTACTCACAAATAATGGCTATACAATGCATTAATCCTACTGTGTGACGCTTCCAATTTTTCATACAAAATATTATTTAGTTTTTATTTTACATTTGTTTACCGGGAGAGTCCGACTGGGCATATTACCCTTTTTCAGCGGAGGCCTGGGGAGAAAAGCTCCAATGTTAGTAAACTATTTTGTTAGTAGAAAAAAAAAATTGTATAATACAATAAAGAATAAAATAGTAACAGACATTCATAATGGTAAAAAGACTAGAACCGAATAAATTGGTCAAGTGGGAGACAAGACCAATAATCTTGTATAACAATGCTGCTAGAAGACAGTTCTTACAGTAGTAGCAGGTAGTGATATTGTATACAATAAGAGTGCAATTACGATACTTAGTCTTACATACAGGTAACATAGTGAACTGAAGACTTAAAATCTGATAGATATTAACAGTGGGAAGGAAAAAAAAAACAACATAAGGTAGTCATATAATTTAACTTCAATGCTCATTACATATGCAATTAAAATTTTAAAATCAGCTAGTTCCATAGTTTGGGCTACCCATGCCCAGTACATGTACAAGTCCAGGAACTGGTGAGGTGGGCTTTAATGCGATGCTTGAAATTTTTTAAGCTAGTTATAGTTCTAATTTCAAGTGGTAAGGCATTCCACAGTTTAGCAATGTAGTAAGAGTATAGAGAGTCACCTGAGCTATTTTTACTCCTGGTTACTTCAATTAGAGCTTTATTAGTGGATCTTAGTGGATGGGTACTTATATAGGGATTGAGAAGGCCTTGTAGAGCTGGTGTTTTATTGGGTTTATAGTACATTTGGTGGGTGGTAGAGAGTTGTGTGAGAATGAGTTGGTGGGGTAGTTCTAACCAAGATAGTTGTCTTAGGGCCTTACAATGATGGGTTCTAGGAGGACAACTAGCGGCAAATTTAGCTATCTTATTATAGCAGGCATCTAGCTTGCTTAGGTCTGATTTGGAGAGGTTGGTAAGGATGGGTGAGGTGTATAGTAAAGGTGACAGAAGATTAGTTCTGGCTATGGTTATTCTGGAGTTTGTGGTTAGGTAGTTTTTGCATCTGTATAAGATACCTATTTTCTTGTGTACTTTTTTTACAGTCTGGGCAATGTGTAAGTTGAACTTCAGATTTTGATCAATAACAACACCGAGAAGGTGGGTGAATGGTACTGGTTCAATCAAAGTCTTATTACTGGATGTGATGTTGAAGTAAGTGGATTGGGTTTTGAATTTAGTGGAGTGGAAGAGCATGAGTTTAGTTTTATTTGGGTTTAAGATTAATTGGGCATCTGCCATCAATGATTCAATAGTACTGAAGGATGTTTGTGTTAAGTTCTGTAGTTCAGGTAGAGTTGGGGCATAACATATGACAGTGGAGTCATCTGCATACTGTATAAGGGTGGCTAGAGTTGTAGCATTGTGGAGATTATAGCATTGTGGAGATTATTTGTAAACAGGTTAAAAAGGAGGGGGCCGAGAATAGACCCTTGAGAATAAATATTCTATAGTAAAATTGTAATCAAAACTCTTGCATGTATTGAAATATATTCCAGTGTAACTTACAATGAGAAAATGTGTTGGAATACTTTTGCTGTACTTTAACCATGGCTGAATGTAATTCTGTTTTGCACAAAGTATTTGATGAAATCAGATAATGTACTTGAGGGAGCTCTACTGTTTGTCATTCTATAGCTGATGTATGCTCAGAATGTCATACCTAAAATATCACTGGTGTCCTGTCATGGCAACTAGACTCTATGAAGAGTGAGAAGGTGATGTTGTTTTCCTTAATTTCTCCCTCTTCTACAAGTATGTGATCTCAGAGTTGACATATATGTATGTGTGTGTGTGTGTGTGTGTGTGTGTGTGTGTGTGTGTGTGTGTGTGTGTGTGTGTGTGTGTATATATATACATATATATATATATATATATATATATATATATATATATATATATGTGTGTGTGTGTGTGTGTGTGTGTGTGTAGACACATATCTCTATACAGGGAGATAGATATATGGGTGTCGGACACTTGATTGAATGGGCAGTGTGCCAACATCTAGTAGATTGACATCATAATGCTGAAGTTACAAATACTGACATGTTCTGCATGCTGCTCCCGGGATTACCCTGGAGTGGACTAAACCAACAGCAAGTGTTTTTGCAAGGGCTGTACCTCCCACACCCCCTGCTAATTATACATATTAACTCTGAGATTGTACAGTCCTAGGGAAAGGAAATATTCCGCTACCTAGAGACTGTCAAGCGACACACCTGTTGACCACCTGTACTTATTCATTCATTGTGGACCCTGTATTGGCATACTACTCTCTGCTAGGAAAGGTCTTGCTATACTATTTCTGTATTCTTACTATAACCTCAGTGTAATCAGTTGTGGCACTATACCTTGCAATACTGATGCTGTATTTGTAGTAGCGTTACTGTGCAGTACTTCCAGTATATTACACTAATGTTCTCTGCTGCATAATTGTATTTAAATATTGCACTTTTATTTGATTGCACAGTGCTTTCAGCACAGTATTCTAAACGATTACATTGTATCTCAGTAGCCTGGTATGTCTTACCTGAATTCAGAATGTTTCTTAAGGGAAAACCAGAAAAATAAACAACACTGCACTTCCAGTGCCTTTAGTCACCATGGACACACAGGAACGGCACCAGAGCGAGATACTTTAAAATATTCCACACATTTTTTTTAATAAGTAGTTGAAATTATAACTTCAGCCCTTTTTTGCACAATTTTTCTATTTTGCATATGTTCTTTTTTACATTTTATCTTTTGTATATTTGTGTTTTCTATTTTTCATACATTGGAATATTTATGATTTGTGAAGATATGATTCATAGTAACATATGTAAAAGAGAAAAGTGCCTTTAAAAGTTTTTATAAGATTTTAATTAATTTATTGTATTTTAGATTCCATTGGTGGATGATGTTTTGGAATTGATTGCTGATACTATATATTTATTGTGCTTGGGGTGCACTTTACTTCTGATGAAGTTCATTAATTTGAACAAAAGCGCTCTACTATTTACTTTGTTATTTTAATAAAAGTATGTCAATCTGGTGCCGTTCCTGTGTGTCCATGGTGACTAAAGGCAGTGGTAGTGTGGTAGGATTCTTAAAGGGATATGTGTGCAATGTAGGGACCATACATACAAATATGCTGCCAGAGGACTCCAAATACATAGTTGGCAGGGACTTCAGGTACATAGCTGGTAATGGTATTCCACAGTATTACACCACAGTATAGTATACAATTTACAAATCTGTAGACCACATACTGTACTGTAGGATATGGACAGAGATTTAGAGAAGTACAACCACAGAGGAACTGCTGGAGTTATAATTGCTTGGCATACATAGTCTAACAAATTGCTATGTGCTTCCCAGCGCAACATAGCTAGGCATTGGAAAAAAATGAAAGAATGACTGAATGAAGGAATGAATGGATATGAGGTGACAACAGTTTGTCTGGCAACCTATTAATCACCATGAGGTTATCAAATTCACTGTTCAAAAATGATTTTTTTATATCTCTATTGATCTACCCCTATCTAGAGGTTTTACAGTGTATTCAAAAGCTGAGCTTTGATGTTCATTTATGACTTAGGTAACTTCTCAAACACCTTTTGATACTTTTATTATGCTCTTATATAAATAACAGGTGATTTGTCAGCTAATTATTGTGGTACTATTGTATGTTGCTGATGGTGTTTTTTCATCTTTGTCACTGTGGTGACTAACTCATGTCTGTTATAACAAAAATCAGTGACTAAGGACAAAATGTGCACCCACTAGTAGAAGGCAGTTTCTGTTTGAAGATATCCATTGCATGTGTCTGTGTGTGTATGTATATATGTGTATGTGTGTGTGTGTGTGTGTGTGTGTGTGTGTGTGTGTGTGTGTGCGCACGTGCGTGAGCACACATATGCCTGTGTGTACATATATGTGTGTATCCTTATGTCTGTCTGTGTGGTACAAAGTGTCATATGGCCAGGAATGAAAGGAAAAGCTTTGGCAAATATTTCATATACTCTTATTAATATAATAACCTCAGGATTCAGCAACACTCCATGTAAGAATAACAGGTATTCTTACACGGAGTGTCCCGTGTCCATATAGAACAGCAGTGTACCTTGCATGTGTACGAGTGCAGGGGGCATATCCGAGAGCAGTGCTCTTACGATATACACACCCCCTGCACTCCAGAGTTGCTGTACTGCAATACAAAAGCAGCAAAAGTGTCTGCAGACACTTGTTAGTGTCTGTGGAACTTACCTCTCAACTACTTTTGTAATGTGTACAGATAGTTGACTGATATATTTTGGTGTGTTCCTCCTAAAATGTATACCTCTCTAACTTCACAGGACCAAAACATTAAGCTAATGCAAAATCTATTTATTCTATCAACTTTCAAAGTTTGTAAGAGCAATACACAGATAATAGTGCAGAAAGCAATGTGCAAACACATACATTAAATAAAAATAAAACACATATGTATTTTTTTTTCTGTCTGCAAAAAGTTTAAGCGTAGATGAGCGGAAGTGTGCATCGTGCAGCTATGCTCAGCCTATCTCACACATCCCAATGAGCTACATACAAATATATGGGCAAAACAGTGTAAAGTGAAATAGTGTAGTGGTAAGAGCTTTCACTTAGCATGTGGGCATTTGCTGTTCAAGTTCCCATTCAGTTCATTCATTTTTATTTGTTAAAAAAGCAGGAAATATATATTTTGTTATCAGTAGGTAATGAATAATATATAGATATATATTTGTTAACCAGGGTAGTGTAGCAGGTCCAAATGTGAAGTGTCAGTGTACTACAGATGTGAAACCCCCATATAAACACAAGTGTCCCATACAGCACAGCCACAAACGAAAGTGCTGGGGCATACAGGAGTCCAGGGTCATGGTCGGTCTCCTTGTAAAAAAACATGATATGAGACTGCTGCAGGACCAGTACCAGGGCTCCCAATACAAAGCAGATGCCTGGGAAAGTCTTGCCTGCAATCGCACCAGTGCCACTGGCATCCCTTGGACTGGTGAGCAGGTCCGGTACCACTTTGCTGACTTGAAGCAGAGTAACCTTGACTATGTCAATATGGGTAGAAACAGTCAGGTAGTGTTAACAGAAATCACCTCCACAGGTCTGCCAGGTAAGAAAAGGTATAAAGCAGCTATAAGAAAGCTGTAATTATACACTTCGAACAAATATACCATTGGGTAACCCAAGGCCATAGGTTGTTGTAATAATACCTGTAGAGTAATGATTAAAACAATGATCATTAAAGCTGTGATAACTTCAAGAATCTACATTTGTTAGTTGACATCTCTCTCTCTCCCCCACCTTATCTTCACCAGTAATCTAAACACATAAATGAATGGGTATATTTTTCACCAAATCTAACATTGTGACATGTGTCCTATTGTTCTACAAATATTGAAATGTTTTTCAATTAATGTTCCCTGTTCAGATATTATCATTGGTGGCCTGTTGCTATCAATATAACCTGCATGCTGGTGTAATGCTCAACATGGTTCCATATATGCATGTGTTCTGTTTGATATGCAAATGTTCCAAATCTGTTGTTTTGGGTTAATGGGAATGCTCATGCATGCTGTTATAACTAATCCTGGAATTTGTTTTTCATGACTAACCAACATGTTCTAAAACTGCAACACCATAGCACATCTGGGAAGGCTGATCTCAGCGGATCCACCTCTCCCACCTCATCTGGCCATGGCACCGGGGCCCAGCACATCTGGGACCCAAAGGCGACCTCCTCGTCCACTGATCCTGCACCACCTTCAGGTGGAACCACCTCAGGGAATGGGGTTCATCCTCCCTTGGTGCGGGCAATCCTGTCACCCAAAGCCAGGTCCGGGGTCTAGTGCGTAGTGAGCTCTGCAAAGAATTGGGAGACCTGCTATGCCAGCTTGAGGGCCACATGGTGCATTTAGAGGGTTAGCCTGCCCCTCCTGCTCAGCACCCAGCACAGCCATATTTGAGGCCATGAAGGTGCAGTGGTGATCCCCATGGGTGGAGACCTCATTTCCACTGTATCCATTTGGGGGCTTGTGGGCATCCGATTACCAAACACCCCGCCCCATCCATGGTGTTTACCCCCACATATGTCATATACTGACACTGTATGATGTCTTGTCTGTCTTGTCTGTCTTCCTACCCAACCTACCTCCCCAAATATACCTACTACCCTTCCCCAACATGCCACTCTCACCTTAAAAAAAGGGCAATCTGTTCCCAAAAAAAAAGTTGCCCCATACATAGCGGTCCATTTCGCACACGTGTCCACTGGATATATGTAATCTGGTCTAATTTGGCTTCACAACACATTATTGTTGTCCTCACCCCTCTCTCAGGGGTTTGAGTGTCCAAATTTACCTCCAAATTCAGTATATATGCACAGCTGTTGCTGTCAAAGAAATGGACAGCTATGGACCTTCCCTACACTCATCCTGCACATCCCTAGCTATCTTTCATACTGATTTTCCCTCTTTGTGCCCCCTTTTTTACCACTTTCCTATTACCCCTTTTTTCTTTTCTTTTAAAGAAATTAGCACAAGGGTAAGTTGGAGTAAGCAGTAGTAAGCGGGCCTAAGCCTGTTTGTGTGGTGCTAAGTGATGCCTACACAGTTTAAGCACTTTTAAGGCTAACTGTATGTAGCCATAGTTATCTGGAGGTTAGCATTGCTTACCGCCATGCAAACCCACTTACAACTGCTTAAAAGTGCCTTAATCACTCTGTATCAAACAGCTCTTGTTCCTCCCAGCAACAAAATAATCAGCCCTTGCAAGTCCTGAACCCAAGACCCTGCACACCATAGCTACAGCACTTTACCACTAAGCCATCAGAGCTGCAGATAGGCCTGATGTTTTTTCAAGCATATCATTCAGTAGAGTCATTCAACAGTAGGGAAAAGGTTTGTTAAAATTAGTCAGGTGTTGTACATATATATAAATGTATATGTGTATGGAGGTGCATACACACACACATATATATATATATATATATATATATATATAAACATTACATGTAAAAATATACATATAAAATATGTACATATATGATGTATATATATATATATATATATATATATATATATATATATATATATATATATATATATATATATATATATATATATAAATATATGTACAGAAAAGTAAATACATACATACATATATATAAATATCTCAATATGTACCTAAAACAAAATATATCTATATATCTATATAGCTATATCTATCTCTCTCTCTCTATATATATATATATATATATATATATATATATATATATATATATATATATATATATATATATATATATATATATATATATATATATATATATATATATATATATATATATATATATATATATATAGATATATATAGATATATCTATGAATATGTATATATGTATATATATATATATATATATATATATATATATATATATATATTTATATATATATATGGGTCTACTGCTTTTAATCGAATACCACTTATTCGAAAAAGAGCAGTAGACCGCTCAGTTATGGGAAGGTGCACTTTCGCGAACACTGCTTCTGTGAACATATTGCACCACAGTGGAGGACAGTAGAAAAATGTTCTATGTCCTCCACTTTGATGATCACGACCTTACGGTTAGGGCATGGGTCATGGTAAGGGGATAGCCCTACTATCCCCTTACCATGACCCGTGCCCTAACCCTAAGGTCCGTGACTACCGCACTACAGTGGAGGACAGGCTATGTCCTCCACTGTGGTGGGGTAGTCATGGACCTTAGGGTTAGGGCACGGGGTTATGGTAAGGGGATAGCCCTACTAGCTATCCCCTTGCCATGACCCGTGCCCTAACCCTAAGATCCATGACTACTACACTAAACTGCAGTACATAGCCTGTTCGCTGAAGTGGGTTTTGCGAAAGTGCACTTTCGATTAAGTGCACTTTTGTGTAACCCAGGGTCTACTGTGTAATTTCAAAGAAGTGTATTTTCGAAGTTATACAGTAGACCCATATACATATATATATATATATATATATATATATATATATATATATATATATATATATATATATATATATATATGTGTGTGTGTAGTGCAGTCTGACATCAGATCCATACACTGAACCTCTTATTGCAACAAATCTATCCACAGGCTCTCAAAATGGGGGTCAATGGGCCCAAACTATAGGCCTTTTTTAAATATTGCCCTTATCCCTCCCTCCCCAGCAGCAACTGTTCTGCCTTGCAACAAAATAGTAAGTCCTGCCAAGTCTTGGCCCCAGGGCCCTGTAAACTACAATCAAAGCAATGTACCATTACACCATCTGAGCTCTATAAAATAGTGATGATTTTCCAAACATATCAGTTAGTACAGTCATTCAACAGTAAGGAAACCAGTCTGTAGAATCAGTCAGCTTCACTATATATACATGTATATATGTATGGAGATGCATATATGTGGGTAAATACATATATATATATATATATATATATATATATATATATATATATATATATATATATATATATATATATCCGTGTGTGTGTGTGGGTGTGTGTTTGTGTATACATAAATATACATAAATACATAACTGCTACAAACACATGCAATCTGTGGGTCATGCTGCTGCACCCTAGAAGTCTAAATCTGAAAATGCACTCACTGTAAGTATTCCTTAAAATGGGGAACAATGACATCTGTGCTGTAACAGAGACTTGGGTAAAGGCAGCAGGAAGCACCCATGCACTACCAGCCTATAACTCATTCCACACCTTTTGGCTGCAGAACTTGGACTGAAGCTCCAAAGGTGGTAGTATTTCCATATCCATAAAGAATGCACACACCTCCAGAGTGGTAGCCCAACATTATACATCACAGATCCTGCAACTGTAGCTAACATCGAGTAAGACAGTGGTTCAGGTTGTAGCCTACCATAAGTCCCCAAACATGTCCTAAGACTCACACTCCATGTTCCTAAACACCCTGAATAATATTAGTGTCTAACCTAACACTTATACTGGTTGGCTTCAACTACCCCACCATTAACTGGGAATGCTACTCATGCACCGATGCACTTGCCCATTACATTGACCTGGTCCTTACTAACAAGGGTGACTGTTGCTGTACACCAATAGTCAACTCGTCCCTTGTTATATCTGACCACAAAGCAATCACCTTTGGAAATCCACAGCCCTCCTGCCCCCTGCATAGGTACCACCATGAAAAGCCTTTCTAAAGCTAACTTTGGCCTCCTAAAAACAGAGGTGGCTAACCTCACAGCAGCCATAAAATGAACAATGGAGGGGGGACAGATGTGCTGAATCAAACAACAATGCACTATGAACATGTACACAAATGCATGGATACCGCCATACCCAGTAGAACCAAGACCCTCACCTCCAAAAAAGGAAGCCAGTCTGGTGTTCCCCGGCCATAAAGAAACTACAACAGAAGGATGAAACTGATGCGGAATAAGGTGAAGTCCCAAGACTGGAAAAAAACCCTTATCAGCCTCAATTAAAAGTTGAGATCTCTCATCAAATACTACAAAGCTAGCTTTGAAAACAGAATTGGAGCACATAGTAAAGACTACCACAAGGCCTCATACAGTTATGTTAAGAATCTCCATGGCAATACCAAGATTTCCTCTGAGCTACTGGACAATGGTACCTCCTAGACTGAGCCAACAAATGTTGCCAATGTACTGGCTGCATATTGAGTGCAAACTTTACCCCTCCCCCCAAAGGACCAATCACAATATCAGTACACTGCTAGGCACCCAGTATTACTGCTGCACAGGTTAAAACACCACTGTCCATGGCCAAGAATACAGCTTCTATGGGACCTGACAATATCCCTGGCTGAGTTCTACATGAACTACAGAATGACCAGGCACCTCAGCTGTGTGTCCTGTTTAATCACATCCTCACCTCAGGCTTTGTCCCTACTGAATTGTGAACTGCTACAATCACCCCTCTCCACAAAGGAGGAGTGACTACAGACCATGAGAACTACAGCCCCAAATGCCTTGACAATTCTGTTATGCAAAGCTGTGGAATGCATCATCATGCACCTAATAAACAGAGATATGGGAATATGCAGACTCGGGATCCCACACAGTTTAGTTTTGTGAAGGGTAGGTCATACCTGCTCAATCAACCTGGTCAACTTCTTGGAGTCAGTCACCTGACCTGTGGATGAAGGCAAGGTGGCACATATAGCCTACCTTAATCTGGCCAAAGCCTTTGATAACATTATCCACTCAGGAATTATGCAAAAACTCACTAAGCTAGGCATCAACCCCTATATCACTAGGTGGGTTGCCAACTGGGTCACAGATAGAATTCACAGTATGAAAATAGCTGACTCCAAGTCAGACTGCTGAGCAGTCATAAGTGGATTCCCACAAGGTTCTGTCCTGGGTCCTCTCATGTTTGGTATCAACTTCTCTGAAGTTTTCAGACAATTGCAAGTTTGGAGCTATTATTAACTACCCAAATTATGCCAGCATCCTACAGAAAGGCCTCACTGAGACTAATGACTGGTGTCAGAGCCATGGCCTTAAGCTCAATGTCAGAAAATGTGTTATCATACCCTTTGGGTAAAACCTTGCTCCCATGAATTACCACGTTGATGGTAGTCCCCTGAACAAAGAAGGTGTTCTAAGAGATTTGGGTACACAGGTTGATAGCAATGTCTATTTTGACCACCAGATTGCCACTGTGGTTAGAAAGTCCTTCTATGTTGCACATCTCATTATTAATGCATTAGCATCCAGGAAGTAAGAGGTCATTGTCCCCCTATACTCTTCCTAAAAGAGTGACACAGTTTGTTTCAGCATACATATTTTGATGGATGTGAAGTAGGTAAATGAAATGTATGTCCTCATTTTCTGACAACAATTATATCATCACAGTGATTTACCAAAGAAATGAGAATAATCTGTAAAACAGACCAGAAATGTGAGCAATAAACCTGGACATCCTGAAACAATCCAGCTAGTTGAGAGGTATGTTCAGAACCCCTTACTGCAATGAATCTGGAACAAAAGGCTGACAAAGTGGTGGGTGGAAGCCATGAAAATGGGGATGTATCTGAAGTACTGGCATAGATAAGCTAACACAGTTGCTGTAGTAACACCCTCCTGTTTGCTCTAACATATATTTAGTGAAATAGCAGAAGTAATTGAAATAGGAAATCTGCCATGGCTAATTTCACATGTATTTGCAAATATATCAGGCACTACAGGGATGTAAGAGCACTGACAAACAGACACCAGTGTGAAAGTACATACCCACCACCAATATCACCACAGTCACAGTGAAATACCAGTAAGTCAAGTGAACAGTAGAGTATACGAACTGTGTGAACAAATACATCATTGTTTGCCACACACACATGCCAGCCCTACATATATAGTCCCAATTCTCAGTGTAGTGAATCCTGACCTCGGTACCGGACATGTCTCAGTCTGTCCCTACAAACACATACAGCTAATAAATCAGCAGAAACTGGAGCAGCATGCACAGTCAGATAAAAAAGGAGCCATAACACTTACATCCACCCCCCATACACAGCCCAAATAACATGTACACATGACATGTGTACACAATCCTGACAGTCTGTTAACAATGGCCAGACATAGACAGGCTTCTCACATGTACAGTTCACCTCTATGGCCTCTTCCCTGACATGTCTGTGGGTCTACTACATCACTGGGATGGTAGCAGGAATGAAGGCAAGAAATAATGATACTAAATACGTCTGAACCTCATTGACATCTGGACAAAGACTGACATCATTTGGGGACAGAGGCACAAACACAGGGTAGATTCAACATATTGCTGCCATATATTGAGAGAGTTGCAGATGTTACTTAGTTTGTTGTAACATATCCTTTATGAAGAATATGAAGTCAGTAATATGAACAGATGTGAGTATTTACTGACTGCATTCACCAGAGTCCACGACTAATTTACCAAGGACACCAACTGTCGGGGGAACAGACAAAACAACAGGCAAACATGTGGCCAGTCTGTGGACAGTGTTCCAGTGGAGAGGTATGTCAGAGACATATCACTGTCAGTCATGAAGTCACTCACTAAATGCATGTCCACACAAACCCTGTCACTCTATTAATCCACCATGTGTATAACAGGACTGATGACATAGAATCTGCTCACAATTCTGGGGATATGTCCCCATATTGTTGGACTGTCCTCAAATGTCCTGTCCTGTGACATATTGCCACCTACTGTATGCAAATCTGTTGCCCATTACCTCTGTAATGTCCCTCACACAGGCAAGGAAAAGGGGCAAGACCCACATTAAGGAATGTCCCATATGTTTGAACTAGCAACAGTGTCCAGGCCCACAGTAAAATACTATGTGGTCACCTACATCAATGTATGGCCTTACCAATACCTGACATCTGCCCATCTGTACAGAGGACAGACAGAAAGTAGATGGCCAACAGGTTATGCATCATGATGAATGTTTTGAAGATAAAAGTCTGAAACTGAAAGGTATGCCATTACTACATGACAGCAGTCCTCAATGACATGTCCAAAAAACATATTATACAACAACCCCCCATTAATATTCCAAAACGTGCACACTGATTGGTCAGCATGCACGTTGTAAATCAGAGTTATAGTAATGGAAAAAAGTCCGGTCGCCCGGACTTTTTCCATTAGTATAACTCTTTTTTTTTACAGCAACAGAGAACGCAAGATCTCCATTGCTTTTTACAACCTGTCTCGCTATGATAAACCCATTTAACATAGCGAGACACTTTAAAAAGCAACGGAGATCTTGCTTTCTCTGTTGCTTTTTTCAAAACTGTCTCGCTATGTTAAATGGGTTTAACATAGCGAGACAGGTTGTAAAAAGCAACGGAGATCTTGCTTTCTCCATTGCTTTTGCCCACAGCTCTGATGTACTGTGTAAGTATACACATGCACAGTACATCAGAACTGCCGCAGAATACCAAACAGCTGTGGAAGGGCAGCAAGGAGGCATTATACAATGCCATTATTTAAGAAAAGTAATTATTTTTTTCTTAAATAATGTCATTGTATAATAGCAATAACCCACTTCTGGGTGTGGGTAATGTTGGATTTACCCATGGTTGTCTTTGTTTGGCCACTCAGGCTTCACCTTCGTGACCAAACCACACCAACTGTGGGTAAATCCAGCATTACCCACACCCAGTCGTGGGTTATTGCTATAGTAGTCTACAGTTAATATCATAATATCATATTAATATCCAATAGGAGATACATAAAAACATACAGCTCAAAAACCAAGAAAAAGATAGTTAATACTCAGAGTCCCAGCTTCGCATTCAGGGTTGTATAGGTTAAGTACTACAATCTACTTTTACTTTGAAAAGCACTGTTAAAAGTACTAATTTAATAATACAATATGTGTTAAACTATTTTTGTCAATGAGTGCACTGCAGCTGGTGTAACATGCAAGTGTGACTGCATATGACCTGGGATACTACCCATGTATAAAACAAATAGAAAAAAGACTGTGGTACTACCCATGTATACCCAAGTGCCCCATACAGTATAGTCACACCCCTTGCTACTGTAATGACAGCACATAGAAGCATGTTATGTACAGTAAATTATATACACTTATTAAAGATGTCATTACCCTGCAATGTTATCAGACTGGAATGTGATCACTGGTTACCAGGGCTGAGCTATGCTTAGCAGGTTTAACCATTGCTTAAATGTAAATGCTAAGCAGATTTGCACACTGGTAAGTGAAGCCTACATGGTGTAAGTGCCTATTAGTTTAACCATCCGTTAGCACCACTTACCATCGAGCAAACCTGCTCAAACCCACTTAAAGCTGCTCAAAACTGTGTTAATCACTTTCTATCCAACAGTCCTCATTCTGCCTAGCAACAAAACAAACAGCCCTTGCAGGTCTTGAACTCAGGACCCTGCACATCATAGTCACAGCAATTTACCAGTAAGCCATCTGAGATGTATGGCTTTCAGATGTCTTCTCAAACATACCATAATTTACAGCCAGTTTACAATAGGGAAGAGACACTGTGCAATTAGGATTGGTATCTACATATATATATATATATATCTGAAAAGAAACATATGCATAGAGAGAGAGAGAGAGATAGATATGTATGGAGATACATATATGTGTATAACAATATATAGATATATTACCAGTAAATATAAGTATGTATGTATACAAATATATATATATATATATATATATATATATATATATATATATATATATATATATATATATATATATATATATATATATATATATACATATATGCATACATGTCTCAAAATGCCCATACAAACATATGCTACTGATAGACCACCCATAAGGGACAGCATGCACAGTTGGATACAAAAGAACCCATGACACTTGCATCTGCCCCCTCCCCCCACAGTTCAAATAAATAAGTGAACAGTACATTGCTACAAAATCATGATAGACCATACACAATGGCCAGACATACAACAACCTCTTAACAAAACAACTAAAATGACTGAACATAGCAAAGAGAAATACAACCAGCCAGTAATTCACACATGTTTATTATACTCTGATGTCTTGGTCAAATCCTTCAAGGAGTAAAACATTACAAGAAATACTTGGGCTAATCACAAGAAGCAATTAACACTTAATTACATAATTAAATATACAGCCTCCAATTGCACTACTCATTTAACCCCCTATGGGATAAGGTATCACATTTAATAATAATACATTGATTCTGTACATAACAATTGTTCTTTTATGAATGTTTCATCAAACTGAGAAAGAGACTTTTTTGAAAACAGTACCTTCTAACACACTACTGTCCCCATGGTGAGATTTATTCAAATGCACTGCTATAGAACTGTCTTCTTTCATATTAGTAATAAGTCTCACAAGTTCTAACAGCCTAGTTTTAAAACACTTGTTACTCTCCCCCACATAAAATATGTTACAAGGGCATCTAAGAGCATTCTATATACAGAAACCTCTTGAATGTACAAACCTCAACTATTTTTCTAGCCTTTCTCCTCAGCATGAATGATAGCACTAAATAATGATAGACCATTATACCTATCAACCTCCTACTGTATGACATCTGGACAACGCCTGACATAATTGGTGGTCAGAGGCCCAAATACATGGCCATACTTGACATATTGCTGTTATATACTGAGAAAGTTGCTGGTGTTACATGGTTTGTTGTAACATATTTTTTTCCGAGGGATATAAAGTCAGAAAAACAAATGGATGTTAGCATTTACTGATTGCAATCGCCAAATTATGCTATTGATTTGCCAAGGACAACACCTGTCTGGGGAACAGACCAAACATAACAGACTAACCTCTGGCCATTATGTGGATAGCCCTACAGTTGAGAGCTATGCAGAGACAGAACTTAGACTGAAACCCATGCAGAAGTAGCATGTTCAGACAAACCCTGTCAAACTAGCAGTATTCAAAATATATAACAGCAATATATCCATTCTGCCCCTAAGTTTTGAACCTTCTCCACCATTTATTTGGCTTGTCTACACAAGTCTTGTTGTAAGAGGTATTAGCTCACACACCTCCAGGATGTCTTCATCACAGGTAAGGGACAGGGCCAATGTCCACATGGGGTACTCAGTTATAGGAGTGTGTTGCCATGGCATTGGCTTTTGAAAGAACTACACAGCTGCTCTGCATGCAATTAGCAACTGGGGAACACCAATTGGTGCTCAGGCCATCAGCTATTCATGAGCATTACCTACAAAAGGCAAGCTGCTGCCTATGCAACACAAATGTACACCCTACATGTGTGTGGAAAGAGAGAGGGAGAAACTGGGGAAAAAAAACAACAAATAGCATATAACTGAATATAGTTTGAAAAATACAAAGACAGGTATGTCGAACAAGTAAGCATCTCATGGATTGCAGTAGAGGGTATGTAAGAATGTGAAAGAGGAGGACTACTACTGGAGTATGTTGAACAATATTGACTTTGACAATGCTAGGCCAGCTACTGGCATGTTGAACATATCCATATCTTACTTGTGAATACAACCATTATATACTTGTTTGTCTCAGATATGGGAGACACCTATACATGGTATTTGCATAGTAAAGTACTGCTGCAGATGTGTATTGAACTGCATGTTATATACTGAGCTTATAACATTTAATTGTCCAGTGTTATGCACACTGATCATATGTGTGCCTCATATTTGTAGTCATTTACCCATAGAGCTGTGTTATGTCTGTCAAATAGTTGGCAAATCTGTGAAGACTGAGATTACAACATCCCCCTTCATTGGCCTCTGGCTTTTCCCATTCGGGATTGCCACAGCGGATCATCTGTCACCATTTCTGCCTGTCCCCTGAATCTTGCTGTCTCACACCAACCACCTGCATGTCCTCTCTCACCACCTCCATACACCTTATCTGAGGGCTTCCTCTCTTCCTCTTACCTGACAGCTACATCCTTAACCATCCTTTTCCCAATATACTCAGCAGCTCTCCTCAGCACATGTCCAAACTGATGTAATCCTGCCTCTCCAACTTTGTGTCATATCTGTCCAACATGGCCTAGCCCTCTCAGATACACATTGCTAAACCTGTGCACCCATGTCACACCCAGTGCAAATCATAACATCTGTACCTCTGCCATGTGCAGCTCTGTCTCCTGTGTTTTTTCTCACTGCCACTGTCTCAAACCCATATAACATAGGTGGACTCACTACTCTCTTGTACGCCTTACATAACACATTTACTGGTACTCATCTGTCACAACTCAATCCTGACACTCTTCTCCAACCTCTCTATCTTGCCTGTACTCTCGTCTTCACCTGTCCACCACAGTTGTCATTACTCTGAAATGTTGATCCCAATCATTTAAGCACATCCACCTTTGTCAAATCTGCCCCATGCATCCTCAAAATTCTGCTATCCTCCCTCTCATTCACACACAGATACTCTGTTGTAGTCCTGCTGACCTTCATCACTCCCCTCTCTACAGCATATTACCACATCTGTAGGGTCTCCTAAATTGGTTCCCTACTCTCAATACAGATCAAATTCAATGTTATCCCTCTGAAGTTACCACAGCTGTGCACATCAACCTTATTCTTAAAACCATACCCAAGCACTTTCTCTCCACAACTCATGCAAAGTCACACCACCCAAGATATCAGTAAATAGTGTGGCTAAACACACCAATGCCATTTCCCCTAAACACCTCTGTGCTTCATCCGCAGGTATATAATATGGGCCAACAGCCTTGCCAGTATCCATATCCTTCATAGCTATCCTTACATCTTCCTTGTCAAGTTGTTGCACTTCCTGATTCACCATACCCACATCATCCAATCTTCTCTGTCTCATTCTCTGCAGTCATCAGCCTCTCAAAGTACTCTGTCCATGTCAACACACTTTCCTCACTTGTTAGTACATTTACCTCATTATCTTTTATCACCCTTATCTGCTATACATCTTTCCTAGCTCAGTACACCTGTCTAGCCAATTGGTACAACTTCTGTCATCCCTCCTTAGTGCCCAAACTGTCATACAACTCTTCATATGCCTTGTCCTTAGCCTTTGCCACATCCCTCTTTGCCATGCACCTCATCTCCTCATACTCCTGTCTACTTTCCTCATCTCTCTGACAGTCTCACTCCTTCTTAGCCATCCTCTTTCTCTGTATACTGTCTTGTACTTCCTCAGTCCACCACCAGGTCTCCTTGTACTACTTTCTCCATCCACATGTCACACCAAGCACCTTTCTAGCCATCTCACTTAGTAGCTCTGCTGTACTTAACCAAATATGTGGTAAATTGACAGTACCACCCAGTGTCTCTCTTAACTCTTCCTTGAACTCCACCTCATGATCACCCTTTTCCAATTCACACTGTGTGATCCTTGCTGCTGAACTCACACTCGCCCTCTTCTTGATCACTGACATCATCCTGCAGACCAACATTCTATGCTGCCTAAATACACTTTCCCCTTAACCACTTTACAGTCTCCAATCTCCTTCAAACTGGCCCTCCTACACTGGATATTTTCCACCTGTGTGCATCTTACTACAGTCTTGTAACTCACAGTATGCTCATCCCTCATGATATAGTATATATTCACCACAGCCATGTCCATCTGATTTGCAAAATTCACTACCATCTCACCATCTGCATTCCTTTTAACACCATGCATACCCATCACTTCCATATACCCTCTGTTCCTTTCACTATGCCCATTGACATCTGCTGCAATGACCACTCTGTCACCCTTGAGTACAGTCATCACCACATCATACATATGACTTCACATTTCTCTTTGTCATCCATCACACAACCAAGTTGTGTAGCATATCAGCCCCCACCAACCTTGGGGGACACAGCCCAGTACAACACCAGGGTACAGAGGCCAACATGCTCCAGGTGGGTGGCACCCACACAATGGACAGGGAGTGTGCAGGTAAGGGCCCAGTGGGGATTAGTACACTAATGTAGCAGACATACTTGTATCTGTACTGTATCTACATCCATTTGTCAGGGCTGATTGCAGTTGTGGATGGGGTTTTCTAATGCACAGAGGTGCACATCTTTGGTGAGGACAGAAAATTGTGTAATATTGGGGTTTGTACTGTAAATGTGCAGACATGCTGCATCCATCCTGTACAAAGGGCACATGTGAATCTGCTGAAAATACCTCCCTCTCACAACTTCCTAGGACTCTCTGGTCTCCATATGGGACAGCAGCCTGAAGCTGATGAGTATGACATTGTTCTGTTGTGGTCCGGCAAAACCCCAGGCGTATGAAGCACATGCAATTTACCATGCACACAACTATCAATAATAGCTATATTGCTTCATGTGCATGTTCACTTGTGGTGGAGTTAACTGCATTGCATCACAGTTGTCACCACTGGGGCCTATCTGAGGTGAATTCAACCTTCCTGTAGCATACCTCACAACTTGTCAGTGCAAGACGTCTAGACAGAGGCCAACAAAATGGGCTGAACAAATGGCCTAAGGTAGGGACATGTGTGACACATTACTGGTATACAGTGGATATAAATTATGTACTATGCACACACCCCTGTTAAGATGCAAGGTGTTTCTGGTACATACAAATTGGGACCACAATATGTCAGTCCACACCTCTTCCAACCTTTAATGTGACCCATAACGTGGACAGTTCACTTGTAAAACCAACCATTGGGACACATGCATTGCACCTAGAAGGCTGGCCACACATCCAGTTGCCAGTAGTGAGATTAGAATTCCTGCCTATCTAGTTATTTTTACTCTAGTGCTACACAGTTATCAGATGCACCACAGAGCTTATACAGTTTCACCTCGTTCAAAGGTACTTCTAAGGTGGATGACATCAACAGGACTACTAAATTGGAGTGAGAGAAGTGTAAAGGGTGCACATAATTTGAAAATGGGATAACCCACACACTACATGATTCTCACACAAACATGTATTTACTCACACACATCCAAACAGTTGCCAGTAGTGAGATTAGAACTCCTGCCTATCTAGTTATTTCTACTATAATGCGACACAGTTATCAGATGTGCCAAAAGCTTATACATTTTCACCTAGTCCAAAGGTACTTCTAAGGTGGATGACATCAACAGGACTACTAAATCAGAGTCTGGGGAAGTGTAAATGGTGGTACAGAAGTCGAAGACAGTATAACCCACACACTGCATGATTCTCACACAAACACACACTGACACATCCAAACAGTTGCCAGTAGTGAGATTAGAACTCCTGCCTTTCTAATTATTTCTATTACACTGCTACTCAGTTATCAGACGCACCACAGAGCTTATACATTTTTACCTCATCCAAAGGTACTCTAAGGTGGATGGCATCAACATGACTACTAAATTGGGGCGAGGGGAAGTGTGAAGGGTAGTGCACGCACACACACACACACACACACACACACACACACACACACACACACACACACACTCCTGCCTATCTAGTTATGTCTACTATAGTGTTACGCAGTTACCACACACACTACAGAGCTTACTGAATTTTCAAATGGCCAAAGTTGCTAACTGCACAGCTGAGGTAAAGTATTACAGGTGGCAGAAAATCTTCCTTCAGTTTCACTCTTACATCGTGCTAGTTCATTCTGTCTTACACTTCAAATAGCATTGTAGCTTGGCACTTCACCAGGTTATTGTATCAATAAGTGTGGCACACCTGAGAGCCATCAGCAGTACTCATTCATCACAGAAGTAGCCCCAGTACTTACTAGTTATGTCCACCCCTCCTGGCATGATTGAAGTGCAGTTTTCTGTGCTTTCACCCATTAGCCTGGTGCACTTGTCCATTATGAAGCACTGTTGCAACTGCCACATGTACACAGGCAACCTTCCCCTCTAAACTCCAAACACTCAGGCCTGTGAGAGTTACCCGTATATCACCAATGTAGACATATGCACTCTTGAGCAAAGACTGGACTAGCAGGTCAAGAGGATAAGATCAACACCTGCACCACACCATGTGGAACACATAGCTCACCATGACACCCACTTTAACAGCCATGACATACAGTGAAAAGCCACACACCCACCTTCACAGAGGCACTCAATGGACATTTACCCAAACAGCACAGACCAGCAAAACAGACACCCACTCAGACACCATGACATGGCACATGCCAAGGGACACATGTCACATACACAGTGTGCCCCTCAACTTAAGCTCCTAAGGCTAACCACCTTGCACAATACAGTGATCATGGGTAACTCAATACTGAGGCACACACATATCCCACTCATTAAGTTGAATATGAAGCAGGTAATAACCAAATATCTATCACATGCCAGCATCCAACACATGACAGAGCCAGTCATGGTACTGCACAACAACTACAAGTATCACTCTGTATCCATGTGGGTGTGAATGAACTGGGACACACCTCCCTGGACTACATGACAAGAGACATGGTTGAACTCTCTGATTATGTGGTCCAGACAGGTGTGACAGTAGCACTGAGCAGAATACTACCATCACTCAGAATTATGCTGCAGTACTATGAACAGATGATTGACTACAACATTGGCTTACGTGTTTTGTGTCATTCTCAGGGGATCCAGTATCTCTCTGCTTGGGGTAACATGACTGACTGACCTCAATGACTTGCCAGAGATGTCCTAAATCTGTCAGCCCTGGGTTTCCAGGTACAAGCCCTTGCCACCCCTATAATGCCTTATTAGGCAGTGTTACAAATGTAATTACCACCATAACAGCTAGACAATTCTGCAATCTGAGGGTCATGCTGTTCAACAGTAGACATCTAACTGTCAGGATGCAGTCACTCAAAGCACTCCTAGGAGTGGAGGACATTAACATTTCTGCTGTAATAGACAGGTGGTACACAGCAGCAGAGAGCAGCCCTACAGTAACAGGCTATAATGCATTCCACAGCTGTCAGCCCCCAAACATGGACCATACCACACCTCCACAGGTGGTGTTGTCTCTATATTCATTATGGATAGGAACACCTCCAGAGTAGTAGCCCAGCATGATTCATCACAAATACTTCTGGTACAACTGCCTTGGGGTAATAGTGCAATCCAGACCATAGCCTGCTATGGGTCCACATCTATGTGCCTAGATTGTCAATACGCATTCCTCAACACCCTGCCATCTATGAAGGTCCAACGCAACACTGACATAGTAGGAGACTTCAGCTACCCCTCCATCACCTGGGGAAAGTAGCCAAGTGCCAGTACAGTGGCCCAACACTTCCTGGAATTGATTATTTCCAAAGCCCTGGACCAGCGCATACTGACCTCTTGGCAGAGGATGCAACAACCTTGACCTGTGTTGACTACTTACATATGGGACTGTTGCTCATCCACAGTTGTCAGTCCCTTCCTAGTGAGATCCACACAGGTTATAATCAACATGGAACTCAACTTGTCAGCCCCCTTCCCACAAAGGTAACCACCTTGCAAAACCTCTCCAAAGCTGACTTTGCAGCCATAAAAACAGGGGTGGATGACTTCACTGCACCCAGTGACAATGGGAAATAGCTGCATGACTGTCGAATCATACACATATGCACTGCACAAAAAGGTACATAAATGCATGGTACTAGCCATAGCCAACAGAACCCAGACACGTCGTCCAAACACTGGGAGACAATGTGATGGTCCCCTGCCATTACTAAAGTGTACAACAGAAGGATGACAGTGTTGCAGAAAAAGGTGGTGTCCCATGACTGTTGAACCCCCTTATTAGCCTCAAACACAATTTGGGATCCCCCAAGGGATCCCCTACAGGCATCTATGAAAGCAGAAATGCAACAGACACTGATGACAATCACAAAAGCCTTTGATAGTTATATAAACAACCTCCACAGCATTAAATACAAGTGCTGTGAATTAATGCACAATGCTAATTCCTATCCTGAGACAACAAATATTGGCCACCGTCTTCGCAACTCATTCAGTGCCAGCTGTATCCCTCTCTCCGCCCACAAGTGTACAATCACAATGGCAGATAAATGGCAGGTACCCAACAGTACTGCAGGACAGGTTAGACCTGCATTGTCCACAGGCAAGAATACAGCTTCCATGGAGCACTAAAATATACATGGCTGTGTTCTACATGACATACAAACTGACCCTGGACCAAATCTGTGTGCCCTGATCAGTCACAGCCTCACCTCAGGCTTTGTCCCTCAAACATGGCACACTGCTACAATCATCCCTCTCCATAAAGGGATAGCATCTACAGACCCTGGGGATTATTGGCCCCTTAGCCTGACAAGTCTACTATGTAGGGATATGGACTGCATCATCAGAGACCTGACTGACCAAGATATAGGTGATCTCCTAACTCTGGACCCACACAGTTTGACTTTGTGAATGGCAGATCATGCCTGCTCAACCTGGTTGACGTCTTTGACTGAGTCACCAGTGTGTGTATGACAGTAAGGCCTGCATACAGCCTACATCAATCTGTCTAAAGGTTGTGACACCATCCCTCAGTGAGGGATTATTGATAAACCCCACAAACTAGGCATCAACCCATATATCATTGTTTGTTTTGCAAATTGGTTCACAGAACACACAAGTATGAGAGTGGCAAACTCCAGGTCAGACTAGCAAGCAGTCACAAGTGGAGTCCCACAGGGATCTGTACTGGGTAGTGTCCTGTCCAGCATCTACTTCTCAGGAGTCCAGTCCAACACAGAGGAACTCTGGCTGACCATGTTCATAGAGAACTGCAAGCTGGGAGCTATCATTAACTCCACAAGTGATACACACATCCCACAGAAAGCCCTCACTGAGACCACTGAGTGGTGTGGAAACCATGACCAGAAGCTTAACACCACAATATGCATCATCATCCCCCTTGGTAAAACACTCAGTTCCCAGTAAGTACTATACCGATGGGAGCCCAATGGACACTGTATGCATTATAATAGATTTGGGGACACAGGTTGGCAGCAACTTCTCACTCGAGCACCACATTTCCACTGTGGTCAGGAAGTCCTTCTATATGACACATTGCATTACCAAGGGTTTTGCATCCAGGAAGACAGCGGTAATGATCTCTGTCTACTATTCCCTCATTAGACCACTCCTCAAGTATTATGTTCCATTTGCCATGTACTTCACTAGACACCTGCTACAACTAGGGAAGCCATAGAAGCACCTCACAAAGGGGTTCCTAGGCATTAAACACACATCCTACACAGACATCTCAGCAGACCCAAGCTATTCTTTGTATCATATCACCTAATTAGCAGCTATGTGTGCTTGACTTACAAAGCCACGTCTGACCCAGCTGGTTTAGAAATGCTACATATAAATCCATCCACACAACGCACTGTAGAGACCTCTACCTCAGTACCACAATCACCACAACATGCTGGTGGGAAAGGTCCCTCACCAAGAGACTGCACATGCCCTGGAATACACTTCCCATACATGTCATGCAGAGTACCTATCTGACCCTGTTCCAGAGACATCTTGATGAGTGGATGGGTAATAGACAGTTCAACCCAAGGATCACACAAGGTGGCTATATTTGATACAGGCACTGGGAAGTAACATCAGGTGGGACAATGTGCTAGGCTTGTTAAGGCTCCTGGGCTATTACCTACTACATACTTGTAAACCTATAAAGGGAATGACATCAGCAGGACTGATAAAGTAGTGCAGTGGGTGTTTAACCTATCTAAATACTTTGTACTACAAATCGACACACTCGCCAGATGTGAGAGTAGAACCCTTACCTAACTAGTGACTTGTATCATAGTGTTATCAGTTACCACATGTGCTACAGAGCTTACTGGGATGAGAGATGGCCAAAGGTGCTGATATTGGGAATGACATCGACATGACTGATAAAGTAGGGCAGTGGGTAGGAAACATATCAAAATACTTCTACTTACAAACATACATACCCACACACAGATTTGCCGGAAGAGTAGAACCCCTGCCAAACTAGTCATTTATACTATAGCGTTAAGCATTTATCACATGCACTATTGAGCTTACTGGGCTGACAGTTGGCCAAGGTTTACTGATAAGGGACTGACATCATCTGGACTGATAAGGTGGAGCACTGTGAAGTGTTATGGGTGGGAATGGCATAAAACTGTTTCACCTATAAACAAACACACAACTCCCTCAGTCTTGTGCACACAACTGTCAAACAGACTTCTATATTTGCCAGGACTAAGATTAGAACCCCTACCTAACTAGTTATTTGTACTATTGTGTTATGCAGTTATCACATGTGCCACAGAGCTTATGGGGCTGAGGCCTGCCAGAAGGAACTTCTAAGCTGACTGATATCTGCAGGACTGCTAAAGTGGGGAAATGGAAGGTGTACTGGGTTTGAATGGACCCAAAATCTTTTAGTTGTGAGCACACGCACGTGCACACACACACACACACACACACACACACACACACACACACACACACACACACACACACGTTTACATTTGTCAGGACAGAGATTAGAGCTCCTACCTACCTAGTTATTTGTATTATTGTGTTATGTAGTTATTGCACATGCTACAGGGTTTATGTGGATGAGGCCTGATGGAAGGCATTTCTAAGATGACTGAGATCTGCAGGACTGCTAAAGTGGGGAAAAGGGAGGTGTACTGGGTTTGAATGGACCCAAAAGCTTTTAGTTGTGAACAGACACACACACACAAACACACACACACTTTTACATTTGCCAGGACTGAGATTAGAACTCCTACTTAACTAGTTATTTGTACTATCATGGTAAGTAGTTATCGCATGTGTCACAGAGTTTATGGGATGGGGCCTAACAAAAGTGACTTCTATGGTGACAGACATCTGCAGGACTGCTAAGGTGGGGCAAGGGAAAGTGCACTGGGTGGGGAAGGCCTGTTCATTCCTAGATCCTGCTGACATTTCTCTAAGTGTATGAGCATGCCCAGTATGTCCTTATATAGTACATGTGGGGCTCCATTCCAGGGATTGTTGTACTCCAGTCCTGTTTGTTTTGTGCTACAGTCATACCTGTCAACCTGTTGGTGCAAGTTATCTAGAGATAGCCTATCAAAATGTGGGGACAATGGGCCATACAATGATTGTGACAATTTCTCTAAGTAATGTATGGGTTGCAAGGGTTTCAGGGCTGGTTTTAGCAGACATCTGTCATATATGCCATTTGACACTGTCATGTACTGTTTCAGTACCTGGCAACATACCTCCCCAGATCATCACAGTGATTTACCAGAGGAATACAGTATGGATGATGCACACACAAGGTTTATGGGCCAAATGCTATGCATTCTTGCACTATCCCGCCTGTTGAAGGATGTGCCTACAAGCAATTGACTGCTGGTGCTGGGGAAATAGTCCAGCACCTTGGTGATATATTACAATGGTGGAATCTCTGTGCATTTGTGTTCTGGCCTGGTCTGATTTCCAGTCCACAGTTGGGTAATATAAATCAGAGAGGATCAGGGTGACAGGCAGACTCCAGATATATTTGTAGGGGATAAGATATGTGTGGGGGGGTTGTCCTGTGCTGATATGCTTGGCTATAGCTACCTGTACTTTGCATTGGGCTCTTCTCAATGGTTGACTGCACTTGGAGGGTCTTGTCTGTGTCAGACTGTTTGACCAGCCAGGAGGTGTGTGTTTGTCACACATATATGTATGGCCCACCTCATTTTGCTTGGATGGCCACATGTTGGGGTCAGGATGTTGCATAGGATGAATGATCAGGGAGGGGTGTGTTACTCCCCATGGCTGTGGCCCAAGGTTCTGTGGGTGCAGACATATCACCATCTTCCAGGGTTAGGCCTGCTTGCAGTGGGTGCATTCCCATGTTTAAACTCCTAGCCCTGCCTGTTGACTGTACAGAGTATTACAGAATGTCCACATCCATGACTTATATATCTTGTTGGTTACCCAAACAAGTGTGGTTTTCCAGCACAAGTGTTTTGCAAGTTACTCAGGGTTGAAGTCAGATATTACCGACAGTTGACATTGCAGTTTCAGACTTCATGCTCATCAGATATTCCATGGTACTACAAATAATTCCATCAACTTTATAACATTATTAGAGCAGTATATCACAGGTGTCCTTCTCTTTGGACCTTCATCACCCCATTATTCATGGCTTTGTCCCAATTTCTGGCTCCTTGAGGCTGGCAGGTTTGCTCCTAGCAGTTGTCAGCATGGCTTTTCTTTGCATTTTCTGGGCTGTGTTATGTTGGTGTTGTGGACCCCATGACACTCCCTAAAAGGAACTGTGGGTGAGGCATAGGCATTTTCCAGAGGCCTGTAGGCCAGGTGTAACAGATGTAGACCATCTGTAGCAGGGCAGTGCATTCTGATGATCATATGTTCCCAGGCTGCCGCCAGGAGACACCCCTGGAATGGCACCAGTAAGTTGACTATGGGTGTTACTGACAATTGCTTTCTGCTACTTTTTTTGCCATTAGTCTGGGTGACAGCTAGATGCTGCTTAAGTCTAGGAACATGTTACTGCATTTCTATGGGACTATGGGGGGTGACACAACTGTACACATTAAACATCTGCACAGACTGTGCTGATATTTGCTTAACATTTTGGTCCCATGTAGCATGGTGGTGTGCCCTATCTTTCAAACTACAGGCATAACAGTATCAACCACAGGTCAGATTGTTCTGGCATAGACATTTGTAGTTTCAGACTTCTTACCTTTCAAAACTATACTGCCACTGCCAGACCTGCTGTGATTTCACTGTGTAGAAGTCTGTGGGTGAGGATTTCATGGGTGTCACCATGTGGGGGCCTTTGCCAGTCATTTCTGTATGGTTGTCTACATCTGATCTTCTGTGTGGGGTTTGTGGTGGATATGGGACCCTCACTTTGACATCCATGCATGTGACCTATGCCCCCCCCCAGTTACTTGGCTCACCACATATACTGCAGTGGTATTTATCGACTAGGGTGGTACCGTATGGTGTTGGTAGGGCAGTACTGGAGATACACTTCCTGCTGTCACACAGAGCTGTCAGTTGCCTGCTGCTATCCCAGTTAGCCACCCCATTCCCTTACATGCTTGATCAATACCATGGATATGCTATCAGAAAAAGTCTACCCCATTATTTTAATTTGTTACAGAGACTGGCTTACCTTGTGCCTGCAGCTGTTGTGAGAGTGGTGCTTGAGGGCTGACTATGTTGGATACACACAATACACTGCCTATATATGGTCAGGTATAGGTGGTGTGATGTTTGGCATCCATTTTACTGTATGTGCAAGTCAGAGAGAGAGAAATCAGTCCCTGGGGCCCTATGGTGTCAGTGTATGTGCTATGCACTGCCTCTTTGCCAAGGCCAGGGCATACTGGGCATGCCTCTGTCTGTCTACAATGGCAGGCTCAGGATATTCCCCCTCCAAGTCAATCTGTGCCTGTGGAGGCCTTTGCAATGGTTGGGGGCTGTGTGGCCCTTCCCCATTTTGTTCCTGCTGCAGCTGTTTCTGAAGGATCATATTGTGTAGCATGGCACATACTATGACAATATGTGCAGATGTGGCTGGAGAGTACTACAAGGCTCCACCAGATATGTCAAGGCAGCAGAACCGTGACCTGAGCATCCCAAACACGCACTCTATAATGATCCTGGTTTGTGTGTGTGCCTCATTTTGGCGTTCTTGTGTGGGTGTGCATTTCTGATGGGTGTCATCATCCACGGCTCCAGTGCGTAGCCAGCATTCCCACTAAATGGCCATATGGGATGTCCCCCCTGGCAAACCACTGATAAAGCTGTGCGGAATTCCAGACGTGGGAGTCGTGATAGCTTCTGGGGCAGCCAGCACACACATTCATGATAATGCCCTGGGCATCACACGCGACCTGGAATTTGAGGAGTGGAACCAATTGCGGTTTATCTAGACCCTACCCAGGTCACTAGGTGGTGCTTTGATGTGGATGTGCATGCAGTCTATGGCACCCAGTACCTCTGGGTAGTCTGCTACATGGTGGAAGAGATGCATATTGCCAGTCAGCTGCTCATGGGTGCTGGGGAATTTAATGTGCTCCTCGACATGTGTTCACATGGCATCCAGGAACTGGTAGAGTATCCTGGACGCAGATGCCTGTGAGACCCCCATGAGATCTGCAGTTGGTCTTTGGAAAGTACCTGTAGCTAGTATTCTTAGAGCTACACATATCTTGGTATCCACTGGGATGGGTTCCCCGCTGTTTGTTCTGGATGTGAGGCCAGGCCAGCACAGCTCCACAATTTGCTGCTGTATGTCCCTGTCCACTCTGTAGTGCTCTACTATATCCAGATCATGTAGACCATGGGATATTACCCTGGGCCTGAACACTCTTCTCCTCCTCATAAGTCTGGGGCAGTTGTCAGCATTGTCCTCTTCATCACCCTCAGCCTCTTACACATACTGATGTATGAGAACGACAGCAGCCCTTAAAATTTTGCTAGTTCTGTCAGGTAAAATTTCCCCATCTGTGTACACCGGTGGTGTAGAGTTTGTGGGAAAAAAACAGACTAAAAAGTATTTGCATAGTTTATAGTGATGTGTTGCAGATGCTGCCTGTGTGATTGGCTGAGTATGATACATTCCACTTGCCAGCTCTATTACTTGTATTTGAATGCCTCTATTCTGCTATTTCCCTTTTTTTTTCTTCCACTTGCCATTTCCTGTATTTTTTTTTTTTATTTTGGGGGTTTGAATCCCGGTGCACGCCGCACACACCTGTTTATGCAAGGTAAATAAGGCTATACAGCCTCAGACACATCCCCTTGCTTACATATACACAGTGCTGCCATTTCCTGTTTTTTTTTTTTTTTTTCGGATTGTTTAAATCCCAGTGCACGCCACGCACACCAGTTTAGCTAAGGTAAACACATTTTAGCAGAAATGTCCCTCCCTGGATGCGAACATACTCTTCATTTCATGGTGTAAGACATTACAGCCTCAGACACACCCCCTTGCTTAGCTGTGCTTAGCTAAGTGCAAATCCGGGCAATAGTGCTCCAATGTGTTTACAGCAAGCATGACATACCCCCTTTGATGTAATTTACTTCTCATGTTTATAAGGTCATATTAGAGCACCTGCACGGTTAGGTACAGTCTTCACTTAGAAGAAATTTCTGATTCAGTAAGATTCCCCTCATTTGCATACCCCACTGCCTTACTCCATAGTTATTGCACTCACACTGAGCGTTTCCCCTTAGCAACCACTGTTGCCTGGTATTGTTTTCATTCTACACACCATTGACTATAATGGCAAAATGCAGATTTCCCTGATAATTGCTTTTTCACATTTTTTTTATTTTTGGCACGATCCTGTTTTCGCACCGCTGCCTTATGCTTAAATGGCTGGGATTGGCCAGAAAAAAAAAAAAGTTTTATTTTATAAAAAGTAAATTATTTTTCATGCCAATGGACATATAGTTGGCCATTGGCATGCCTACTAACTATAATACATGCTTTCTTTGGAGCTGTCATGCCTCCGTTTTTTAATTTGCAGAAATGTATTCAGCTACTAGTTGAATATATTACTGCTTTGTACACTGTTCAGGCATGGACAGCTACCTGCTTCCTGGATCACTAATTCACCTAATTTGCATGGTTTTCACCAGAAAATGAGGTAATTAGCATATAGCAGTGGTGGCCATGCCTGAATAGTGTAGGAGCACTAGTGCACATCCTGGGAGCTTGATCCTGGATCACTCGGCAGCCATATTCCGTCCAGCAGCTCCTGCACTATTCCAACACTCCGTGTAGGACTTCCTGAATCCGGCCATATGACTATCATAATCAAAGATAAAGTACGTTTCAGGAAGTTCATTTACATATGTATAAACTGTGCTTCTGAACATTATTAGCAAGATTCATTACTGTAACTGATCAAATATTTAGTCTGTTCCCAATTTAGTTTTTGGGCAATTATCTGCATTTTACTAGCTCTAAGAAGTAGAATTGGATCTAAATATACCATATCAGCCAATGTATGAAAAATGAGGAAAACTACAACTTGGGTCTGCATGATAAGGAGAAGACAAAAGGGAACACCACTAATTCTCATGTAAATGCTCTGTTAACATGCGAGGAGCAGGTGCTGGGATTAAATAGATTTCTGGGAATGAAATTGCTATGGCAGTTAAATAGTTACACTGTGGCAAGTGGCGATGATGGCCACTGTTGATGTGAAATCTCAACCTGATGTGCAAAAATGGGAAATGGGGGAGCTATGGATGGATAGATGGAAGTCTGTGAGATTAGATGACATTTGTTTAGAAATGCTGGAACACCAGTCATTTTTGAAATATCATTATTAACATGCCTTTTTAACAATGAGGACAAGGCTGGGGTAGTACCAGTTATAGACAAATCACACCCATCAGTCTCCATCAGAAATGCAAAACCAGGATGCATGAAAGAAGACTTTCTTTGCCCACCTGTCTATCCACTGATTCACAAGGAGCAATGTGGATTTCATCCTGACAATGGCAAAGTATTTCAACCCTTTTTTCCTAAAGAAATTGGAAGGATCAGGGAAGTTTTCCAGTAGTGCCCACATAGGTTTGTTGACATGAAAAAGGCATATGATCATATATGGGGGTGGGGGGTATGAGAGGTGCTACTGTAGTACAAGCTCCTAGTGCAACTCTCTATGGTGTCAACAAAAGTCATGGGCTTTCAGCTTAGGCACATATGCTAAATGTCTGGACATGTGGTTCCCTTTGTACTGAGCAGGATTATTATTCCAACAACACATCATCATCGGGTATCATGATGATCTAATCCCAGCTCACGTTCCCTAATATTGGCTGAACAATGCAACATGTGGTGAATTCTGCTTCACAATGATGAGAAGAGCTGACACTGATGGATCAAAAAGTGGTGCTACTATAAGCACATGGCCACCACAAACCAGTTATCCCTGTTGTAACTTTTCTGATACCTCTTGCTTAAAACCCCAAAGCCAGAAGGATTATGAGGTAACATTTTTGTGGTTTGTATTTATACTGAAAATCAAGATCAAGTAAGCTTTTGCCCTTCTGCTCTACAGGAGGTTTCTATCCTCCATGATCTTGTCTTAAGACACTTGCATTACTTTTTGGCAGGTGTACCACCCTAGTCAAATTCCCCACCTGGCACTCTCCCAGCAGAAATAAAGCTTCTCTTCATCTAAGCTGGGTTGACTGTTTATGACAGATTGATGTTGAGAAATTCAGAAGATCTTGGGACTACAAACAGTGTTCATCTGGGATGAAAACTGAAGGTTGAGTTTATTTGGTCACCTACAAAGAATATCACTTGTGTATGCCTCCCATGGCTGATACACCAGTTACAGTTCACTTGTATGACACCCTGGGGCATACCCAGAGACTTTGGAGGGGTTATAGCTTTTAGTTTATCTGGCAACATGTGTGAATCTCACAGGGTGAACTGGAGACGACTGTTGTTGGTGGTAGGCAGCTCTGATCAACCAGTGTGACCCTTAACAAGACAAGTAGTTTAGAAAACAAATGGATATATGGATGGCTAGATGGCTGGGTGGTTGGCTAGATGGACAGAATAATGAATGGATATTTTTATTGTCTTGCTGTAAAATTCAGTTGAATATATTTAAAACTATTTGCATTAAAGAGGACAAAACAAAATGCTTCTGGCTAAGATAAATGAATGAATGAAATAATATCAAATGGGCATCACGCAACAAGAAAAACAAAAAGGAAATGCAACAATCAGCATTGAACTACTAGCCACACTAAAGTACTTGTATATAGAAGTTAATCAATAGTGCTCACTATAGGGGAGTGTGCACAAACACGCACACATGCACATGTGCATTGTTATTATCAGACCAGCTAAGTCTCACTTAGTGACATCTAAATGACCCTAAGTTCCATAACAGTATGTAGATAAGGAGGTTCCTGGACAGTGGACAGCAATACATATATAATATCCTAACCAGAAAGGAAATATTGATGTTTGTGAGATGGCATTTCTCTGTGCTGTGTTAATTATGTTTTTGTTATTTAAATTTTTGACAGAACATGGAGATTTTTTTTAATATGAGATTAAGATGAAAATGTACATCTTACAAATGCTTAAAAGAGGAATTTGCTTTAATAATATATTTTCACAAATATATTTCATTTGAGATGTATCAGGAGCAGAAAACAATAACATACATGTGTACAATGCACACTTCTTACTGAAGCATACTGTGTGCACAAATGCTTATGCCCAGTACAAAACTATTTTCAGTTACTCTTACATAAAAATAATATGTTTTTTTTATCTGATTGCAGTCACTGATTCTATAAACCTCCCCATGTCTTCAGCTTGTAAGGGTGACTATGTTTAAATGATTAAATCTGTTTCTTTTTGTCAGCATGCTGAGTGCATTAAAAATGAGTCTTGGTGTAACTATATACAGGCTTGGTGGAGTCTACGAGAATTAAATAAGAGTCATTTCCTATGCCTGCCGGCGCTCTGTACCCTATTTAGTAATAGGATGTCCTTGTTGTGTCAGAATGCACCCTCTTTGTCATATTCCCACAGTCAGTGACAACTTGTAATTTATTGACTCCAGAGTAACTCATGGTACCAAAATGCGATCTCTTGGCCCTGAAATATTAGGACACAGCATGATGGACGCTAGCTACAGTACTGGGTGAATTAACTTCTGTTGGTTGCAAGACCTAAGTCATCAACCTCAGTAACATGATTTCTTCTGACCAGTTTGAAATAGGATTACTGTTGCATCTAAGCCCTATGCAGTGAAATCTATATGAAAAGATTGGGAGTTCAGAAACCTGTTATAACTGTAATGAGTTTGACTCTCCTTCTGCCCAAGAGACTATTTTAAGAATGAGCCACTATATAATTCTCAGACTGGTTTTAAATCAGGTTCCTTTTAAGAACAGCACACATCCATTTCTTTGAAAAAGTAAAACTTCACGTTGTAGACTTGTGAACTACAGCAATTTTTTTTCTTAGAGTTTTTTTACTAATACTTTTTTGAAGCCTCAGTGGTATCTGACAGAAATGTAAGTAATAAAAAATTGCACTTTTAAGTGATAACATTTTTTTTCATTGCATCCTCTTGTATATCTGTATTGAAGTAACTGGGCTTGTGTTAGAAAATGTGTCCTTTCACATGAGACATACAAGCTCACAAGATGACAAATGAAGATAATACAGTTGTTAAAGTGCTAACAATTTTTTCAAGCATTAGTGTTGGTAACTGTTTTACAAGGAAAACAAAACTGCAGATTCTTTTCTTGTCTGCAGTAAAAATTGCTGCACGGAATAAACAATGCTGATGTATTTCTTCTAAACAGCTTATCGAAATGAATAAACTACTAACGGTACTGTAATGATACTAAAAACTATTCCACTGACAGCTGTACAATGCTCGAGTATACAAACAGAACTATACGAAGAGAAGTAGTATTATAGATAACAGATAGAGAAGTACTTATATTAACTCATGCTCAGAACACAAAAATGCAAACCTACAATGACACATTTCTTTGGCAGTTATGAATAGAACAAAAAAACATTACATTAGGAAATAAAATTCAGTAGCTGATGACTGTGATTAGAAAGTGATCTGGGCAATAGAATAATAAATCCAGCTGTATATACTTTTGATTACAGATGTGACACAATAGCTTTTTACCTTGTTTCAAAGGAAAGGATGTGGTTTATTACCTAATTTACGCACACAGAAAGCAACACTATAAAACAGCAGTGAGTGGCTAAAGTAAATGTGGGATGGTTATTTTCCAGAAGTTATTTACATTCCTTGAAGTAGTGTCAAGGAAACTGAGTAGCAGGTGCCAGAGCCTATGTAGACACCAAAATTAATGTGTCACCTGCTAAAAGGAAGTAACACATTTATAAAACATATCTGAGTATGGAGAAACATGGCTCCACCACTGTGGCAATATAATGGACTGAGTTGTGGCCGGTTTCAAGAGGAAGTAAGATGAGAGCTGGCAGGAAAACCATAGTGGATGATAGTTGCTAAGATGCAAAATGAACTGGTCCTATATCATACAGATGAGGAATAATGAATAAAGAGAATCATTCGACATTTCATTAGTAAAGTTAAGTCATGTTGGTTTACTTGTCTTACCTGCATCCAGAAAGGTCAGTACTGCATTTGTTTTACAGACAATCTGTAAGTAAACCCTGTTAGCAAAACAAAGGGGAGGGAGGAAGAACAACCACACAGCTCAAATTGCTATGATTCTGTCAATGATACAACAGAAGAATCTGCCACTTTGTAAAGAAATCCTTAAAGGTTTTCATGATAATGCTATAACACTGATCTTAACTGAAGTCAGATGTAACGCATGGTATCTAAAGAAGTTATGATGTCAGAGGTAGTGAAATGTATCCTGAAGTACAGCAGAGGGCATAACATTTATTGCAAAACTTCTCACATGCTGATTAAATAACAAGATAACTCCCTGAACTGTTGAAGCAGTGTAAACATATCTACAAGATTAAAGTAAGTGATTAATGGGCAGGGATAATTTCACCTCATTGGCATTACTGTGATGATCTTTAATTGAATTACATTGCACTCACTTCCCTCTCACCTCCTGATTATCTATCAATGATTCTGTGGATTCCATGTTCATCCATCATGCTGCTAGTTCATTCTATGGGTCCACAATCCTCTCTGTAAAGAAGTGGTTTTGCAGATCCAAGGAATGTTCATCAAAGCCTGCTGCCTATTCCCTTTCCACCACCACCTTTGTCCTTTCTGTTCTACACAACCCCATTCACATCTCTGTTATATAATGGGTGAACCTATATCATACCACTGCCACCACCCATCTTTTCTTATCTCAAGTGAGGAGAACGTTAGCTTTAATAGTCTTTGGTCATATCCTTTCTACTTCCAACACATGCACTTTTCCTAGGGTTGTTTCTCTGGACTGCTTCTAGCAGCTTATTGTCCCTGTCCCTTGCATGGCCTCAGACACTGCACACAATACACAGTATATAAGATGTAGCCCAACAAATACCAAATATAGTTAAAAGTTCAGGCATTGCTACATTACTTCTGGAGTCTATCCTCCTGGGGATACAGTCCTGCATTCTGCTGGCTTCTGTGAATCTTTCACTGTCATCTTTTTCTGCTCATGGTGGTCCAATAAAGGTATGATCAACAGATGCATCTGGTGACCATAAAGCACTTCAGGGGAGCTGTGGGAAGAAAGGAAATTAATGGACTACAAACAACAAACATCTTTGAGCATGGTTACAGTATTAAATGATTCCATATACTGGCTAATGCCTTTGCTATTGCCATAGTTTCTTTATTAGGCAGATTCCAGTTAATGGACATTCCAACAGAGTAAATTTATTGAACTCCAGTTTGGACCACATTAAGGTGACTTTTCAATGCCAGAAGTTTCAACACCAATTTGCCTGACCTGGAATCTGGAAGCGTGCCTGCCTCTTGGAGTATGCCTGTTTTGTGTATTTACCAAGACTCGATTTAAGAGTAAAGAAAGCACCCACTCCATACATGGCTTTTCTGCCTACCCTGCCTTAAGGCCTGATGGTAACTGCAGTGGCCCTTCCATATTTGTCAAGGATCATTTCACCTCCAGCCAGAATCCTAGAAAGACTCACAAAGGGAACTTGTAGATCTTCAAATTACCACAAATAAGCCAAACTACCAAATTATAGCCTTTTGGTTTTCTAACACCACAATGGGAATTTACCACATTCATAAGTCCAGGTAAGGTTAAAGTTCATGAAATTTGCATTGTTTCAATCTTTGATGTTAACCAAGAATGTTCTTTTCAAGCACTCAGATGTGCCCAGAATTGCCTCCTTATGAAATTCATATGGGGTTACATGTATTTGTAGCATATCTAAGTACAACCGTAAATTCTTTTTGAGACTTGTTGCCTCTACTACCATTGGAAATGTCTGGGTATCTTTCCTCTATGTTGCTCTCATTTCTGCCTGTACATCCTAGTATTTTATGACTTTGCATCTCTCTGTATGTAAGAAACTGTGATCACTGTGTGCAGCAGTTTCAATAATTAATGCTACCTTTGTTTTGTTTATGTTTTTTTTTTTTTCATGGACTACTATATTTGCATTTCTTGCATCTTCTTTTTGAACGGTTGGTAATAGGTGATCCCAAGTGATATAAACTTCATCATTCTCTATGCTTTGTGGTTCAAGTGTCCAGTGCTTCTCAGCTACTTTTTTGTTGCAATATTAGCACAATTCCCAATGCAACAGTCTTGCCACATTATTGTGACTTTCAGTATACTGGCCCTCTACCATGATTGCATCACACCCAGCAACAAGATGTGCAACTGTTTCCAGTTCTTTTTTACAGAGCCTGCACTTACCTGTTCCTTCCACCATTTCAAATGGAGTTTGTAAACCAACATGTATGTAATCCATTATCCTAGGCTGCCATTATTAGCCTTTCAGTGGTGCAGCAGTAGCATTGTTGTCTCACAGCAAGAGGTTCTCCCGTTCGATTCTCGGCTTGGGTTGGGAGTGCCTTCTGTGTGGAGTCTGCATGTCCTCCCCGCGGTCGGGTGGACATTCGAAGGATATGCGTTGAATGGGCGTGCCTTCATTGAAAGTTGGGCATCGGGCTGGCAACTCGACACCATAAAAACCAACTGCCAATCATTAGCGGACTAGAGTTCCGCTGTGGTGACACCTAACCGGGAAAAGCCGAAAGACAAACAATTTCTCTTGGTTTCATTTAGGGTCTCCTTAACCCTATGTCAAATGTTGGTCAGCATGAGGATGTTACAGGAGATCCTTGTACTTGCAACTATATTTATGGGTTTCCTGTTTTCTTTCCTTCTCATCTGATCCTTTTCCTTATATTCTTTCTATTTTTTTTTGTGGTACATTCAATGCTGTCTGATTTTTGTCAGCTGGTTTGATTTGTATTACTGCTTGATACCCAAATGCTTTTGTTAAACTAAGCAAAAATGTCATCTTAGACTTCTTCTTCTCATGTTTTACAGCTTTCACTACATTTGAATCGAATGAGGTAGATATGTATGCAGTCCTACAATTGCAGATCTATACATGTAATTAGTTTGGAGGACATCCATACTTCTTTCAGAGAGAGGAATATATAACCTTGGTATACACTGATTTTTATATATCCTTTGATAAGCCTGAAACATTTCTCTTGTTTTCTTCTCCAGCTGATCCAATTCATTTTGGGGCCAGTCAATCACCCTGATTAACTCAGATAAGTTCCCCTCATGTACTAAGTCAGAAGCACACCCAGTCCTAAAGGAATGAGTTGAAAATGGATGGGGTTAGTCCCCACATTTTGTAAGGCTGCCATTGTAACTAACAAATGCTCCAATGACCATAATCCCTTTTTAATCTCCATAATATACACACCCATCTAACCTGGAAAAAAAAATAATTTTCATCCTTATGTAATGTAATTGCTGTGCTTTCCAAAAATGATCAATATTGAAGACTTTTATCTGTATTACCACTCTATTCTTCCCATGTAGAACATCCCCAAAAAATCAAAGGTCATGCATCCTGTACTACTTCCACATCCAACAGTTCTGCGATGTGAAAAGCTGCATAATATAATACTAGTAATAGGAACCATAGTGAGGCAGTAGAATTGTTATTTGGTTAACTACTATGCAAACCTTGCAGTATGTAGGACAACAGTTCTCAGCCCAGTGGTTGCCACAGGTCTGCCTGTTGTTCCCATATAAGCATGTTCCTCCATTCAGTAACCTCTCCACTAATCAATGTTTCATGAAATCCTCCAGCCTCTTCACAAGAAAGGCAAAACCTAAGGCAGCCAGATCATGTCATCAAATTGTTCTAACCCCTCTGTAACGTTTTCATCTATGTAGCAAGAATCTTAGAACTAGGATAGCAGATAATTTACTTTCCTGCTTTTACAGACTGAACAAACATCACAAAAATTTTGCAAACTCATTGTAAGATCCCCTGAAGTTAGGAGTCCATGACCATTTCACTCTCTCTATAACAGAGCTACTGTCTTTTTCAATTTCCAATACCCCACCATGGAATTTTTGCTTGCAATTGCTCTTTCTGTACCATTAAGGCCCAAAAACCTCTGTCAGTGAAAATGGAAAAGCCACCTTGATGCTTCTCCTGGATTGTAACTTGTAGAAAAGGACAGATTAATCTTTTAAGTTCTGTAATGCTCTTGGTTCCTGCACCCAAACAGATTTAGCTGACCTCTTATTTAGTGCATAAAATACTGCCTGATTGTTTGACCAGCACACATTTTTCCTGTTTGTAAGGTTATCATCCCAGACTATAGCCACTGCCCAGACAGAAATAAGCTCTCAAAAGGAGATGTCTATGTAAATGTCTGTCTCTATCCACAACAATCCACTGCCATCTTAATAAGTACCCCCATGCCTAGTGAGGTGGATGTATCTGTAGACTTCTTTAGGTACAGAATATCTGTCTAGCCCTCCTGACAAAAATAAACTTTATTGTATTTTTGTACGAATTCTCCCAGATCTCTAAATACTACCTAATTTACTGGATCCTAAACATGTGATGTTTATGTTTTAACCATTTGAGTAAATTCACCAGTGAACACATGAAACTCTGTCAGGTGCTATAGCCCTACATATGAAAGTGAGCATGTCAAAGAGTGACATAAAGTCACCCACTCAGACCATTTTACTGTTTTTTTATTTTGTCCACTTTGCCTCTCAGTGACTCAGATTTGTCTTCTGATTATCTAATGGATTATGACAACATGTCTG